>NC_135862.1:10566162-10723662 GCF_031162955.1 Sander vitreus
CATACACCACTGACCTGAGATCAGCTAGTCTTCTTAATCTAGGTCGCGCAGATCTCAGAAATTTTATACATTGTTCGCCTGCTTTTTCATTACTAAATTCACTTCTGAGACTTTTGTTATGCGAGAAGTCAACTATGTAGAGCTCAAATATAGGCCGTTTTACGAATATTGATGGCTAATTGCAAATTTGGTATGACTGTGTCGGACTTGAGAAGCTCTACAATCTGCCGTGACATGCCGGCGGCTGCTTGCCGGGTTTGCTGCCTTCCCAGCCGGCCTCTCCACCTTCACAGACCCGCTATATGAGCTGGAGCTCTGTCAGGATCTCACACACGAGCTGCGCTGTGTACTTTAGAAAGAAGAAAGTTTGGAAGTTTTTCAAGGATACTGAAAATGAACCACGGCCGTAAATGCAGTGTTCCAGGCTGTACAACGGAATACTGGCCCAGAGAAAAGTGTTTAGAACGAGTAGATATCGGACAATGGAGCGGGAGTTGTGGATCTAACGCAGCGGCGCAGAGGACGTGCCTATGGGCTTCACTCTCCGCTAAATGTCCCCACGCTGAGACACTGAACTAGCTACAGGGCAACGTCGTAACGTTAGGGTAACGTTACAACAACACTAGTTGTAATGAAAGTGTTGAAACTTTGCATTGGTGTGTGTGTGTGTGTGTGTGTGTGTGTGTGTGTGTGTGTGTGTGTGTGTGTGTGTGCGTGCGACACACTGGAGGATGAAACTAACAAAACTGTGTATATGGTGCTTTGTACAGTAACATTAGTTGATGAGTTTATGTGTTGGAGCAGAAATTGTTTGAAGCCAGCTGGAGATATTTTCTCTTGGCTAGCCGCACTGCAGCCACTGCTCGCGCCCAGGCATGCCTGGGCATGTCTGTCTGTACTTTCGGTAACAGTGTCTGTGTGTGCGTGCGTGTGGGTGTGTGTGTGGGTGTGTGTGTGTGCGCGCTGGGCAGCGGTGTGTGTGTGTGTGTGTGCGCTGCAGGGCAGCTCTGTGTCGGTGTGTGTGCAACCAATCAGCACGCAGCTCATCTAAATATTCATGAGCATACCATATTTGGAAGAAAAGCTGCCGTTCCAAATAGAGACATTACACGGGGATGCCCCATAGACCCATAGAATAAAACCTGGGACATTTTCAGCCCAACCAATGTTACATACCCTATTATGAGACCTTAAGGAACAGTGTGAAATGCCCTATATAATCATTCTATCAACCCTTTAAATAATGGTACGCCACCTCAATGTTTTGTTCTTTGTCCTGCCTGACCCCCAGGTCTTCGCTGCTGTAGACTCCACTCTTCTCCACCCACAGCTCTGACTTTTCAACAGTCAGACGCAGCTGGTCCAGGTCAGCCTTGATCTGCTTGTAGTTCTCTACATCCTGCTCTGACACTAGCAGCTGGACCTGGAAACACACAAACACACACACAAACACACAAACACACACACACACACACACACACACACACACACACACACACACACACACACACACACACACACACACGATGAGAAATAAACCAGACATAAAGACATTAAAAAAACAAACGTGTGTGAAAGCATAGAGCTTGTGCAGCTCTAGATTCCAGCCGAGAAAGCTCTTAGTGAGACAATTTACAACAGCTGCTGTTTGGGCCTTTGGAGAAACCTAATCAAAACTGAGGAAGTGCCTAATGCTACACTCTGTCAGCTCTCCAAGTATAAAATGCTTGAGTGTAACTGCTGTGTTGCTACCTGTTTGAAGGCCTGCAGGACCTCAGCTCTCTGGCTGAAGTGTTTGAACATGAGCTGCAGCGAACCAGACACCATTGGAGGGTAATCTTGCATGATGAGATGGATCAGAACCCTCAAAAACGTCCGGCCACCCTCATCATCCAGCTCCACCGCACTTAGCTCCGAGCTGAAATCATACATGTGCACAATAAAGCTTAGACGGAAGTTTTAAAGCAGATGCAATTGTTTCCAAAGAGACCCAGGTCATTCAAAAGAAAAGTGTATTTAAGCACAGCTTCACCTACCTCCCTGCAAACATACTCTCTGCTTTGGTTGCAATCTCATCTATGTCTGGTTCAGAAGCTGGAGACAAAAGAAAGTTAACAGGTCAGTAAACACCTCATTTTGGACGTGAAAAGAAAGCTTCAGTACTTGCAATAGGAGAGAATAAAGTCTCACGTGTCATTTGGGGCATATCAGCCAAAGAAGCAGAGCTGTCAGTTATAGTCTTGTCCCCAAATTCTTTCTTATAGATGGACAACAAGTATGTGATCCTATAATCCAACCTCACACTCAGGATAAACTGACAGGGAAACAAAAAGCACACAAACATAGAATCACATTTTTTTTTTAATAATGCGAAAATTTCACCAGAAATCCCTAAATGTACATCCTGTAGGTAGCACTTACTTGCAGGATCTCAATGATCTTCAGCTTGGTGTCCATCACCATGACATCCTCATTGTCTGGTAGGAAGTGTCCTCTCCCGTAGCGCAGGGACGGAGAGCTGTCAGGGAGGCTGTGTGGCACACCTCGACTCATCATAATCTGAGTCATCATTTCTCCAACTCCGTGGATCGTACGCAGGACGTTGTTGCCTAAAGGAAACATTCATCTTCACACATTTCGCATGGTGTGTGTAAAGCCTATCTTAGTACATCTATTTACATACTGTAGTTGACATAATTCAGCTCAAGCATGTGACACTTTGACTATGTGTATCATAAAAACAAATGCCATTAGGACATCAGCTGAATAAACATAAATCTGCAGTTATTTGGCGTTTTTCCATTACACGGTACCTGCTCGACTCGCCTTGACTCTACTCGCCTTTTTTGGTTTTCCATTACGAAAAAAAGTCCCTGGTACCTGCTAACAGGATTTTTTTTTAGTATCACCTCCGTCAAGGTTCCAAGTGAGCTGAGGCGATACCAAAAGGTGACGTGAAAACCTGAAGACTACTGATTGGTCGGAGAGAATCGTCACTAATCACTGCGTCATCATTGCTAGCGAACAAACCCGCCATTTTTAAATAGTTTAGCAAGCAGTGTTTTTTTTGCTGCCTCCAGCTTCTTTTGAAACTAAATTTTACTTCTGGCTGTGGCAACAGTCACATGCCGAGAGTCAAAAACAACACACCTTCGACGTTCTGTGCGTGTGTCGCGTTAGGTCACGGCAGTTTTCCTGCAGCATCGCTATGACGACCAGCCACGCTAGCCTCAGGCATGAGGCGGTACTAAATCTGCAATGGAAAACGGAGTACGGGGCACAGAGTCAAGCCGAGTAGAGTAGAGTAGAGCTGGTACTACTAGTGGGTAAGCGCCAATTGTTTCCAGTCCATTAAACAATACCACACTTTTTTATTTACCACTTTGTCTACATTTCCAGAAAAGTTTTTCAATCTAGTTGCAATCTATCCTAATTCACTTCCAAAAGCAGATCTGTCCTTTATTTCTCTGACCTGCAGAAAGTCATCTTTGACCTCATATGGCCATTTCTGTGACTTCATATTATGGTTCTAATGTCACCCAGGCACTGAAAAAAATCTAACAAGGACAAAAAAAGCAAGACAATTACCTCATTTCTTTTCTCCTATTGCTAGCTCCCGGTTACTTTTACAGTTGAATTCTAAATCCTAATATGTTTATGCTAAGCCATGCTCCTGCATATATTTTTTAACTGCTGCATCCAAATGTTCATCTTGAAACCTGAGGACTACTGACGCTGGGTTATTGTCTGTCCTTTAATCATAATTTTAAACTAAATCATGTTTTCTTTTAGCCTTCTTTATTTTATTACCCAATTTATGGAACTGCCTCCTACAACTTTAATTATCTTAATCCCTGAACTAGGAAACAACTAAATAAAGTTTTACTCTGTTTAAAGCGCTACATAAAAGAGTAAACCTTAATTGACCAACGCAATGATATAAAGCACTTATGCTGTGTAACTGCACTGACCGGCCTCTGGGCTCTTGTTGAGTTTGTTCATGAAGGTGAGTGGGTGCTGGACAATATCCAGGATGGCCAGCAGAGTGCGTGTGAGACGCAGCAGCTCACTAAAGCTATAGAAACCAAAGTAAACCAGGTGACGAGCCAGATTCACCACCTGGAAGGGAGAAGTGAAACACCATGGTCAAAACCTTTGCAGCAGCACATGAAAACACATCCATGAGGCACAGTTTGAGACAGGAATAGCCCGTGAGAAAATAAATGTGGATGAAACGGTTTATTTTACCTCTAACGTGAGTTCATTCTTGTCATCATCCCCGAATGGAAAAGGTTGGCTGACCACATCTTTAAGGTATTCTTCCACAAACTCCATGGTGGGAGCAAACTTCCTCTTCATCTCCTCTCTTGACGTGTCAGTGGACTCATACTCAAACCTGTGGAAAAGCACAACCGCAATCTGCACGTGGTGACTCGCAAAATACGCATGCATGTAACACACGTAATCACACAGACAGACGCTCACTCGTGGATGGTGATCTTGGAGGGGATCTCAGTCCAGAGGCGGGCGTAGCGTACAGGCACTACGGCCTCCTGTGGGTCACGGTCCACATGCATATGCAGCATGAGACGGCAGAAGGAGGCTCTGAGGTTGTAGGGTAGGCAGTCGTCAAACATGCAGCGCAGGATCAGATCCACTGGTAGCTGACAGGAGATCTGGTTGATGGCTAGGTACTGACGGTCCAGACACATTTTAGCAAACAGGTTTAACTGGTACCTACAGAGAAGACGAGGGACATGGTTTTGTTTTACAGATTTTGTTTTGCAGATCGGACATGGAACGAAAAGAGGGAAAACACATACTACTGCTTGCTTGATTCAGCCATGTTTGTGTTACTGGGGAAAGGGGAATTCAAAGCAAGATTGCCAGTGTCACCTATAATAGGTGATAATGTCTACATCCATCTTGTGGTTGCCCTTAGCATCCTGGGCGAGGTGGCGAATGGATTTGCCGTGAGGCTCCTTGTGGCTGTCGATCCAGTAGAGCCAAGCCTCCTCCTCCTCCACCTCCTCCTGCAGCAGAGAGGACTCCAGGGTGGTCTCTGTGTTAGAGATTAGTCTGGGGGCGAAGGAGAGTGTGACATAAAGCAGTTACAAGAAAAATATTGCAAATATTACACTCTGACGTAGAGCTGCTGCTGCTGAAAATATCCATTTCACAAAAGCACACTGGAGGAAGCAGCACACGCTTTACTGAATGTGCGTGTTTGTACAGGTTTAAAAATGAACGAATGAAATACGGTAGGATCAACGTGGATGTTTTAAATATAGATACCACGGGTATGACTCACTTGGTCTGGATGAGGATATCTGCGTTGGTGGGGTTCAACATAAATTTACAGATAAGCTCTTGTGTGACGGGGATGGCAGTCTTGTTGGACACGCAGAGATCAGAGAGATAATCCAGGAATCTGGATGAGTATTAGCAGACATGAATCATAACGCTTAACAAATGTTTTAACACACAATGTTTTAGCAATGGAACACATGAACTGATTGTACACATGGAAGAGTGTGTGTGTGTGTGTGTGTGTGTGTGTGTGTGTGTGTGTGTGTGTGTGTTTCTGACTGTACCTAACATCTTTGTCCCCTTTTTTACATGTAAAAATTCTTCATTCCTCCTTTTTGTTTTTTTGACAGATATGGCTCTTACAGTATATACTCTATTGTATTTTGACATGAAAAGCAGGGGGGAACACAATAACAACAGCAACACCAATACCACACCACAAAATATGGTGCCACAGCGACCGTAGAGGGAAGGTTATAGGTAGATTTCTGAAAAAAATCTGAATTATTTCACAAAAGTAGAGTAGGTAAGATTTACATATTGGATTGGATTGCATTATTCTGCATTATCCTGTGTTCCTGTCATAGGGTTCAGTCCTTGCGTTACAAAAGTCTTATGTATGACTACTAATTTTCATGCACAATGTCAGATTTATCGTATACTTTTCATTATTGAATTGTTCCCTCGGATCATCTACTCTTCTGGAGGTGTACATGTCTGACCTGGGCTCTCTGTTGCGCCTCAGCAGGCTGACAAAGGTCTCAATCTCTCTGGCTGTGATGTGTTTTTCCAGAAGCTTGCGGTTGTTGTGCAGCAGAGCAGTGATTGTGTCCTCAGCCAGGATCTCATACCCAATCTGAGACTGCATGATTGAGAACTTTTTGGCTATATATTCCTACGTGGCACAAGAGACATGGTTATAAACACTTTTGATAGAAGTGGTGATGAAATGAAGTTCAGAGAAAACGTCTGAGTAAAGACGTAGAGAAGAGAGCATAAAAAGGTGATGAATCACTGCATCTAGCCTTCATTTCGCCATCATCAGTCTTTTTCACAGCAGACAATTTGAAGTGTAGTAGAAAAGCACAGGTGTTACTAACAACATTAACAATGGCTCTGTTCTATTCAAGTGTCACATTAAGACATGGCAGTGTGATCGTTTTTTAATAATATTTTATTATTTACACATGCCCTTTTACTACTGGACATGTCAAATTATCTTATGTAAAGAGAAGACCTGTTGCTTTAATGAAGTAATTATTAGATGGCCTGGCTGAGAGTGAGGCGAATGAAAATAAAAGCAGGAAACCATAAATAACAAACGTGTCTTCTAGCAAGGTACCGTGTGTTTTCTTCCTGTTTTACTCTTGTAATAAAACCACACGTTTATCTGTGAAATGCTCAAATTCAGGACAACAGTTGCACAAGTAGAGTGATGTCCTAAGTCAGTCAAATTATTTAGTACAATAAGTATGCAGGAGTAGCTAAGGATAGCTTAATAGCTAGCTAGCTAATAGCTAGCATCAGTAGGTGACAGTAGTAGTAAAAGCCATGAGTGTATTGAGCCAAGAATGGGTGCGTTTTATTCCTTATATAAATAAAAAAATGTATTTATATAAGAGAAAATTTGCTATTTCTTATCTCATAAAAATATATGTGAGCTCACACAAATTGTCAGGATTTTCTTTCTGTTGATCCACTAATGGACGACTGTTTGAGCACTACTTAGGTTTCTTGATATAGGCAGCTGTGGTCTCTGCATAGATTTTTTCGAGACAGACATCAGAATCTATACTGACAAGCTCCTAGTCAAAAGCCATTTCTCTATGCTGAAGCTTCCCCACATCCCTGTGATAATGTGTAGTGTCAATGAGCCTGACAAACTCAATGAATACTTAATATTAGACTTGTGTAGAAGGCGGAAACATGCCTGGTTCTTGCGATAGTCCTGTTGGGAGTGGCGTAGCACCCTGTAGCAGAGTCTCAACATGTATTTGAAGTGAGCATAGCGCTGGTCTCCTAAATCCTCCAATTTTAGCATCGGACCATCACCCTGATCTGTAAATGGAGCCTTCAGGATGCCAAAGATCTGGAGGAACAGAAACGCACATACAATGATGGAGAACCAACCAACCAAGCATCTATGGACTATAACAGGAAAATACTTCAATAAGTACACTTCTTAAGGCCAATCTGTGGAAATGCGATAATTTAAGATTTACACTCGTCATCACTGTCAATTTTGGACCCTCATGTTAAACTTCAGATCAATCTGCATTCTGAAACGACACACAGAAGTGAGTGTACTGACCTGGGCGAGGATGTTCTGTTCCCTCATGAGTTTCTGCCTCTCTCGATTGGGTGTGGAGGTGACCACTGACAGAACATCCTGACCGTTGTTTGGTACCATGCACACAAAGAAAGCCAGGTCCTCCAGCAGCTTAGTCACAAACCTAAAATATATATGAAGGCAAAAATAACATGTGAAATCATAAAATATGCACACCATCTTGTGTCACCTGTGTCGTCACGCTCATGCATCTGTACCTCCTCTCATTCTGAGCAATGTTGCCGTACTGAAGCTTCCTCACAGTGGATTCCAGGACCTTGTTGGCATCGTTAGCAAAGTCTAAGTCTCTGACCTCCGACAGGGGAACAGATACGATGGCAAAAGCCTCCTTGTCTTCTTTAGTGGGACAGGTGCCGATCTATTGTAACAGCCAAAAGAAATGTCCCAATAATGCATCCATGTTTGTTTTACCGAAGTATGTGTTTGTGTGTGTGTGTGTGTGTGTGTGTGTGTGTGTGTGTGTGTGTGTGTGTGTGTGTGTGTGTGTGTGTGTGTGTGCGTGTGCGTGTGTGTGTGTGCGTGTCCGACCTTGAGCATAACCGGACGCTCCTCCTCTGAATCGATGGGGACGTTGGTGCTCGTCACCCAGGTATTGGTGCACAGGTGCCTAAGTCTGACATAGGAGTTTCTGAGGAAGCATGGGACAAGTCATTTACAGTCACATGCATAACTGATTGTATGCTTACTGCCGTTGTTGAACTGAAAAGTATCCATCTCGGTCAGTCAGTTCGCTGCTAGCATGGCTAAAGGGATGGCAATGTCGGCCTGTCGTTTGGTCCACGACTTTGATCCAGACTGAAATATCTTAGCAACAATGAGATGGACTGCCATGACATTTGGTACAGACACTCATGTCCCCCTCAGGATGAATTGTAATAACTTAAGTGATGCCCTGATTTTTCAACTAGTGCCAATATTCTAATTTGCCAAAACCTTGGTTTATGACCAAATACCTGGAAAACTAATGATATTAACGTCAGCCTCAGCTGTTCTTTTGTTCAGTGCAAATTAGCAAATATTAGCATGCTAACATAGTAAACATTATACCTACTAAACATCAGCATGTTAGCATTGTCATGTGAACATGTTAACATGCTGACATTAGCATTTAGCTCAAAGCACTGCTGGGCCCAAGTACAGCCTCACAGAGCAGCTAGCATGGCTGTCCTCAGTCTTATGTCTACAGTCTACATGTATAGCCTATTACATGCAAATTGAATGAGAAAATTCCATTCGCTTGAATTTCAGTTCCAATTATTTGTGAAATTATCCAGTAACAAGTGTCGGTTTATTAATTTCAGATTGTTCTATTACCAACAACAAAGGGACACTGACTTGAATATAAATTTATAAAAGCAGATGGTTTGGAGTCAAAATTAGGCATTAGGCTGATATTATCTCAGCCTAATGGCAGATTTTCTGACAAGAACTGCTGTGCTTTCTGCTGTGAACTCGAGTTAAAAATGCCCCCCCATGGATACAACTACAGCAGATGTAACTTGTTGTTACGGATGCCCCAAATGTAAGTGACTGACCTGGGCACGAGACAGTCGGCCCGCTGCAGAGTGGTGGCATCCAGCTCAAACAGAGAAGCAATGTCATTCCCATGGGGAACAGAAACCAGGGTGAAAGCAATCTTATCTGCTGCTTGATGCTTCCTCTTGGAGAACACAGTATCTGTCTCATTCTGCAGGACACACACACATGCATACACACATACACACACACACACACACACACACACACACACGAAGTAGAAATTAGCGTCTGCAGTTAAGTCGTTTATCAAAACTCACACAGTAGATTTTATACTGTCCTGACAATCATTAAACATCCACTACACAGTGCTGCATGTTCAGTCCATATTCAAGTCTATGAAAGAGAGATGCGTGCAAAGTTTGTTCCCACGAGTGTGTTTACACTTTTGCAAGTCAATGGACCTTGCCTGGCGCAGGCACGGGCTGCAACTAATCATTGATTTGGTTATTGATTATTCTGTAAGCTATTTCCATGAATGGATTGTAATGAATAATTGTTGAGTCACTAAAGTGTCAAAGTTAAGTGCAAGAGCCCATTTGAAGTTTTCAGAGCCTAAACTGATGTTACATTGCCTATTTCGTTAACCAACCATCAAAAAACTCAAAATGTAGGTACAATAAGTTGATAAATCAATTATTCAATTAGTTCATCAACAGAAAATTAATCAGCAACTTTTTTCAAGATTACTGGTTCCAGCTTCTCAAATGTGCTGATTTGCTGCTGTTCGTTGTCATATTTGATAGCAAATTGAAAATATTTGGGTTTTGAACTGTTGGTTGAATAAAAGAAGCAATATATTCACATTAGGCAATGGGAAATTACAATTTCACTTTTCTCTGACATTTTATACACAAAATGATTGATCGATCGGTAAAATAACCTGCAGACTAATAGATAACCATACCATAATTCAATTTCTAATAATAAAACAAGAAAAAAAAGGCAAGTTTATTACTTTAAATGATGGCATCACACATGACAACTACACAGGATACTGTAACAATAAGTGTTACAATAACTTCAAATATTTTTCTGTCCATTAATTGATTAATTGATAAATAGTTTAGGGCTAACGGCAGTGTGCACAGCAGGACAACACCTCCTCTTACCTTCATGCCCAGCAGCACTAGGCCACAATTTTAAACTGTACCACACTTTACACTATACACTTTACATTTCCTCATAAATGGTGTACAGCTATGTTATAAAAATTCAGCCTCATCTCAGTGAACAAGAACTGTTATGTTATGTATTTGTAAGCCTATGCGAAGCTGAGCATAGAAATATTTTGTGTCAAGTTGTCATATCCTTCCACACATACTCATGTAAATTCTGATAAATAAGCCCAACTGTTGATAAAATCTACAATGGAGGACGAACGGATGTGAGCCAAACTATACTGTCACAGCTTCTTACGCTAATGAAATATCAAATTACACAGAGATGTAGCCAGAGAGCCATGACTTCTCTGTGTGGTGTGTTAAGACACTGCGGTACGTAGGCTGGTACAGTGTGCGCTGTGTAGATGCAGCACATAATGGCGAGGGTTAATTTCTCCCACTGTTCTCTGCATGTCAATGGGAAGCTCCCCAGAGCTGCCTCCACGCCTCAGCTTCTCTATCCTCCCACTCCTCTCCCCTCCTCCTTCTCTCCCCCTCTGCTGGTGACTCACCCCACCAGCTTAGCACAGGCGAGTGGAGCAGAGCAGACAGCACGTCTGCCTCCCCTCCATCCCCTCTCGCAGGGCACCCCCACACCCAGACGTTATGTAAGGAGCCCCCTGTGTGTCTGAAATTCAGCACGTTCATGAGAAAGTGTGTGAGGCTGAGGGAGTTTGTGTGCGTGTTCCTTGCACTGCCAGAATACAAATGTGCAAGGAAGCTAAGAGCTGAAAGAAAGATGTAGATATAGATTCAGAGATGGTGTGAGTGTAAGACAACTGGTGATGTTGCATAACCAAAGGATGAGGAGACAGGGAAGGGCTTGAAGTTGGATAGACAATGTATAACTGCTGAGATAATCGTTCTTTACACTAAAAACACTCGCATAATCTTCTCTCCTCTTCACCAACTCATTCTCTCTTTCAGTCAATCTGGCTCATCTATGGTGTAAAATGATATTTGCACTGCTGGCGTCTTGAATTATAAATATCAACTTAGTATATACAATCACGTAAAAAATCTGTTAGTAATAGCCAGTCTGAGATCGGGTGTATGTGACTTTGCAGCTAAATGTGCTTGTTTGACTGACTCACCTCTCCTTTGGGCTCCACCGTGTTGTCTTTGAATTCAGGGTTTGCCTGCACAAAAATTGAGCGGTCAGTGACCTCATATATGAAAAGCTCTGATGATAATCATGTCATTATCATCTACCATCACCCTAAAATACAAACTATTCAACAGCAGATGGGCGACAGTGGCCATATCAATGGAAATACTGCCACCTACAGCACATCAACTAAAATCCCCTTCAACCGTGCATATTCAGAAACTGCAAAGCAGATACTCAGTTGTTTTATATAAGTAAAAACTACTCTTTAAAAGTACTGTGGAATTAAACACAATGAGAAGCAGCTAAATTTAGGAATAAAAAAAAAAATAATAAAAAAACGAGTAAAACTGACCTCGGCTGCAAGGTAATTCCCAGTCGCCAGGTGTTTGAAGCGGAAGAGACTGTTCCACTGGCCGGCTCCGCCCCTGCAGGGGTCATAGTGCACAACCTGGAACGAAAACAAAAAATAAGGAGCATTACATACCTAGAAGCATCAGTTTTTGTCCACGGTTTATGATGTTTTCTGTCTCCTGCATGTGGTTTAGGGTCACAGGGACTTTTATAACATCGCTCACTATTTTCAGTTTAGGTACAACAACGCTGCTCATTTAGTTTCTGGTTTCGTTTAGCAGACAGAACAGCTCTTTGTTGGATAAGATTGACTTAATAGCAGTCAGAGGATGATTTATTTTATTTAGAGAGGTTATTCAAAGTGAGAATAACTCACAAACCAAATGACTTCCAGTTTTTAGCGTCTCACTGCGGTGTCACCCTATGTGCCAAGTACAACAGGAATTTGTGTTTGTCATACTAGCGCAATAACATGTCAGCAATTGATATGGTAACACATGTACATTCTGGCAGCAGAGGGACAGCAGGAACTTCAACTTAGTGCACGCTGATAAAGGGAAACATAGTGTCCAGTACAATAGATAGGAGATTACAAAGAACTACAGGTTAAAGTGGCAGACAGGCAGACAGTTTGTATTCTCAGAGGGGAAATTATGGCCTAAATGTGTGAGATAATGTTCCTTAGTTATGACAAAACTGTAAATTTAAGTGCTTAAAAACGCATCATTTGTTGATTTATGTTAATTTAAACTGAGCTGGTGTATGGCTGGTTGTTACTAAAAGGACAAACGCATATATTTAAAATTGTCACCAGAGCATGATAAATGAACATGACTCCTTTTAAAAAAAAAAAAAAAAAAAAATCAATGATTTTAATATCAATCAATTAAGTATTAATGGCAAAATGAAAGTGAGATGCTTTAAATTCCTGTGTGCGCGACGCTCAGTTGGTAGAGCAGGCGCACATATATAGAGATTTGCTCCTCGACGCAGCGGCCGTGGGTTCGACTCCAACCTGCGGCCCTTAGCTGCATGTCATCCCCCCTCTCTCTCCCCTTTCATGTCTTCATCTGTCCTGTGGAAATAAAGGCCTAAAATGCCCCAAAAAATAATCTTTAAAAAAAAAATCCTGTGTGTGCTTCACCTCGATCTCCCAGAGAGCCTTGGAACTGGTGGCAGAGGTGGCAGACTGCCGCAATGTGGTCCTGAGGAAGACGTGCTGCTGCTTCTTGTACTCGTCACAGGTCAGAAACTTCTCCTGCTCAGCGTGGAACAGCCTCACCACGTCTCCCTGACAGAGGACACAAGCAAAGCATGAGACTGCCGCAAGATAACAGCATGCCGTTTGCTCTGAAAACATGGAAACCAGATGCAGTCGTGCTAAAAAGATGCACTGAGAAAACAGATCGAAGAGCAATAAAAACAACATACCCCCTTTAGCACGTCTTCCCTGTAGTCACTAAACTTCATGAACAATGTTACTTTCCAGCTGGTGGTGCAGTTAACAGCATTAACCTGCAGCATGAAGCAGAGAGTAAGGAAAAACACAACATGAAATAAAATACTTTTCATACACACGCAGTCTGTTAAAATCCTTGTAACATCACCATTGTTTTGTTGTCGTTAAACGACTAAGACGATAGATCATTCATAAACACTATTAGATAAACTACAGCTAGATGATAAGCTATAGTTTCTTCTTGGTGAAAAGTTTTTATTTAGTTTAGAGTTGTTCCGATACCAGAAATCGGAAATGCTTCCGATACTGCTTAAAATGCTGGTATTGGTATCAGTATCGGCGAGTATGCGAGTCTATGCACCGATCCGATACTACGTAATTTAGCCCTGAAAAAAAAAAAAACTACCTTAAAAGTAGTTTATTAATGTTCTTTATCCGTTATGACTGACTGTCAAAGTAGATAAAAGAAAGTTCGCTGGCATTCATTCTCTGTATTTGTTCATGTTTTACAAAGGGTTTAACCTGAGCCAGACTGTAGAACAATATAGCAACCATATCACATCCATACAGGAATAGGAGTATACAGCTGTTAAAAAAAAAAAAGATAGATAGATATATATATATATATATATAGCTGTATACTGTGTATGTGTGCGTGTGAGTATGTATATATATATATATAGTGCATTTCTTTTTTAACACAGGTATTGGATCGGTACTCGGTATCGGCCAATATTTCACGTATCGGAATCGGGAAGGAAGAAATTGTATCGGAACATCTCCAATTTAATTACAGTTGTACTGAACTGTTTCAGTACTGATAGAAACAATATAGATGAATTAGTCCCACCTCTTTGCAGCCGGGGTTGTCGAGCAGCTCGATGTTACTGGCATGAAGAGGCTGCCCTGCGTTCACTGGCATCAGCACCACCTTGTCTCCAACCACCACCTTAAAACCAATAAGAGACAGTCACATCCCAGCACAGGTGGAGACACCGGTTGGTAAACTTCAAGAAGTGTTGGGTGGTAAATGGATTAAACAAGAAGTTACAGTAAGTGTGTGTCCATGCAAGGGGCTTAAGTCTAAAGTTTGCAAATACCCCCTTATTTAAAAAAAGAAAAAGAAAAAAGGCGCTATGTGCAACAGCAACAGGCTGAGCTTCACATAAGAGAGCGGTTGAGCTGCTCACGGCAAAGAAGTTCATCCGTACCATGGTGACTGGACATGAATGCAGCATACAGAGAGATATGGGGACTGGAAAGTACACTGCCTGTCATTGTATCAATGCTTGCATAATACATGCTCTAACCCAATCTAAGTTATAATAGAGTCTACACAGTATCTACTGTTAACCAGCCACACACAAGCACACTGTGGCTTCAGAAACGAGTTGCTCATCACACTTATCCCTGTGCTGTTCCGGTATATACAAAAACGATTTAAATACAATGAAACAGAATCAGTGATATGCAGTAGATAGAAAGTAACAACCCGACTGGATGCTTTTAAAGCTCAACCTAAACGTCTAACATGCAGTGGGAAGGACGGTGCATCCATGCTTTTTACATGACATCCTGTGTCTGACCTCATAATGTACAAACACCATGCACAATCAGGAGCAATACCTTTAACCATACGATGCTAAAGCCAAAAGGGGGAAGGACAAAAATCAGAAATGTTACTGGGACAGGACGAACAATGAACTGACATTGTATAGGATTAAAAAGTACTTTTAAGAGAGAGAAATGTCACGTTGTTGATCAGTACTTGGTTTCTATAGAAATGTGTGTAGCGCTAAGTGGACAGAGACCTACATTATCTCCTTCGCTGCGGAGCTTCCAGAAGGGTTGAATGTAGAACCAGGAGCCCTCGTTCCCGGCCGGGTCCAAAGAAACCCGCATGGCGTTCTTCTCAAGCAAAGCAGGGAGACGCTTGTTCACCGTCAGGTACTTATTACTCTTAATGTGCAGGAGCTGAGACAGAAGAGTCAGTGTTTAAATACTACAAGAGCAGTGGTGGAAGAAGTATTCAGATCCTTAAGTAAAAGTACTAATACCAAACTGTAAAAATAGAAGTAAAGTCCTGCATTGAAAATGTTACTTTAGTAAAAGTATGTACACCTTCACAATGCATGTTTTGTCCAATCAACAGTCCAAACCCTCAAAGTATGAAACATGTAATTTAAATTTCCATGGACCATGAAATATTGACAGTGACTTAAAGTAATTATCAAATAGTTTTCTGACAATCAATAACCGATTAACTGACTAATCAACTAATCGTTTCAGCTCTGCAAAGACAAACAAAAATATTTTGAGATTACCATATGTTTTGTATGCAAAACTCTTAATATGTAATGTAACTAGCCGCTACAGCAGTCAATAACTTTTGGGTCCATTCAACTACTCAAGAGCAGTACCTGAGTTATTGTATTATAAGAGATACTTTCCACCACTGTAAAGGAGTAGGAAAAGTTTTTTGGGAGAAAAAAAAAAATTATCGCCAAAAGGTTATCGGTTGGTTATCGCCAAAAGGTAACTTCTTGTTTGATTAAAAAGAGTTGGTTTACTATTTTATTCGATATGGCCTCATTTGAAAAAGTGTGTGTATTACCACAAAACACATTTTTCCATTCCATTTAAACTGCCCATATTATGGTCATTTTCAGGTTCATAATTGTATTTAGAGGTTATATCAGAATAGGTTTACATGGTTTAATTTTCAAAAAACACCATATTTTTGTTGTACTGCACATTGCTGAAGCTCCTCTTTTCACCCTGTGTGTTGAGCTCTATTTTAGCTACAGAGTGAGACATCTCACTTCTGTTCCATCTTTGTTGGGAGTCGCACATGCACAGTAGCTAGGTAAGGACTACTAGCCAGTCAGAAGCAGAGTATGAGGGCAAGCCACGCCAGGAGATAGGTGAGCATTATAACGTGTGTTACAAAGTAACACACGTTCGTCACGGAAGTAAAGGCTGGACTACAATAGAGCTGTTTGGAGCAGTTTGTGAACAGTGTTTTCTGTTGGAGATGGTAAGTCCCTTTGGGTGGACTTTGGGCTTTTTCACTTTGTAAACCTATAACATGCACAAAAAACATATATAAGTGTGCCATGTGAGCACTTTAAGGGCTAAATTATACCAGTGTTTTAAGTCAACCCTAACAAATTGATTATTGAACAAGACCTGTTTACTGAAGGAATAATAAAGACTGCCTTTAACGCATTTTGCAACATGTTGCTTTTCTCAATTCAACCTGTAAAACAAGATTATAGAAATCGGTGAAACCAACTACCACCACTGTGGACTTTTACGAAACTGATACAAAAGTATCAGAGATTGAGTTACAGTAACACAACCTTAGTAAACAAGAAAACCAAAGCAAGCCTCTCGACTCAAGACAAAGTGTTTGCTGAAGAGATGGGCTGTACCTGGATGACATTACTGTATTTCACAACTTCTCCAAGGAGCTTCTTGTTCTCGGAATCGTTCTGTTTCTGCTCCAGTTCAGCCGCATCCTGAGTAATGAAACAGAGATTTACTACAGCTTTGGGATGCAAATGAAAATGGAGATCTAGATGCAGATTGGGATTGTGGTTTTTTTAGGTTGTTTTTGTGTTACTTTAAACGCTCTACCTGTAACTTCTTAAACAGGTCTCCCTGTGTATTGTTGTTTCCTTGTTTTCCTTGTTTTGCCTTCCAGAATTGCTTCTGGGCTGAGTATCTGTTCATGGGACACACCTTGAAGAGGCAATCTGGAGAAGAGGAGAAGCATTCAGGCACACAGGAGTCACTCTCTGTTAACTCAGGTTAAGTGGCACTCAAGGGTCTTAATGTGGTGACACAGCATTTTTGAGGTTGATGGTTATTGACCCACCAGCGGCCTGCGGAGCCACTAAAACACATACATATAGCTTCTCTAAAACCACAATGTGTGTGTGTGTGTGTGTGTGTGTGTGTGTGTGTGTGTGTGTGTGTGTGTGTGTGTGTGTGTGTGTGTAACCTCAAACCAGTGCGGCTAGTACATTCATACACACCTCTGAACTTTTTGGGCGGGTTGGCCAGGTCTCCAGCATCAGGCTGGACCACACACCTGTCATCGACAAGCCTGCAGAGAAAAGGACAAAATGATAATCAAAAATCATCAATCAGGATCATTTCAGCATAGGTAAATCCCTCGCCTTAAAAACAAAGATTTACCTTGCACACACTGTAGTCTAATTGTGGAATCACAGTCAAATGCAAATACACAAAGCAGAGTCTCAGACTGCTATTAAAACCGATCTTTTGATTGCAGTTCAAAACCACACTTGCTCTACAGTTGATTGGCCACCTGCAGGATGAAAAGCTCAGCTGGCAACACAAGAAAGAGTGACGGCTCTGTACACCATCACATCCATCTCCTGACAGCTCTTCCTGTATCTAGACCGATGCTCTGGACATTTCTGGACAGAGCTCATCTAATTTAACATCGCTTTTATCTCCGCTTTCCAGCTCAGCGGGGGGAGATCTGCTCAGTGTAGAGGCTGTAACGTGATGGATAAAGCGGGGTTAAATGACATTCAAGTGTCTGTGGCTTTCACATGGATGCATAGAAAATGTAACAAAACCAGATATCAACATGGAGTGTGTAAAATGTAAATAAAGCTGAGGGTGAACATTGTATTGGTCACTGAAGACTGAGTTTCTCTGTCAAGTCTACTGTGGGTTCCTAAAACATGTAGGCGGCCACCAGAGGAAACCCTGCGGTTTGATTAGAGTGCATTCGAGGGGTGTCATCTAGTTAATAATAACTGCCATGTTTCCCACATCCTAGCCTTTTATTTGCTAGTTACTGACTATTTTACACACTAGACATGTTTCATTGACAGGTATAGTAATGCACAGCAGTAGGGATAGTCCGATTATCGGGCCGTTTTTTGGCAGTTTTCAATGACCTGTATCAGCGTTTTATTTCCCGATAACCGATAGTTAATTAAAAGGTGCGCTGCTTTGACTCAGATATAGCTGTCT
Organism: Sander vitreus; assembly: GCF_031162955.1. Lineage (NCBI taxonomy): Eukaryota > Metazoa > Chordata > Actinopteri > Perciformes > Percidae > Sander > Sander vitreus. Next base: position 10,584,459 of record NC_135862.1, read on the forward strand.
GTCCCTCTGCTTCGGTTTCACTCACCACTGAGTCTGACTTAATGTCCCGCCCACAACACCATCTGACTATCTTCTGCTCCGTATTATGTTGAAAGTTTCTAATTTATTAAATAATTGCTCAAAGCATTTTGTAACATTGCAAAAATCTTAATTTTGACACTATTAATGCATATTGGTTTCAAATGTCGGTTATTGGTTTTATTAACTACTAATAATCGGTATCGACCTTGAAAAAACAGTATTGGTCAATCCCTACACATCAGGGCAGTGAAATTCACACGTTTGGCTGACAGAGTCATGGAGATGATGACAGATATTTAGAGTAAATGCTTTGTTTTATTTGAGACTTAATTTAGTTCTGGAGTAACTTTAATCGAACTCTAGTCAAGACAAGGCTCAATATGAGAAAGCAAATGTGAGATAATCTGGTGTAAAAGTACACAGTTGAGAACTAGGTGCAATTCTCTGGGGGCAAGGGTCACGGTGTCTGAGGAAGTTTTTTTTAGGACATACAGTGTGTGTAGGTTGTTTGCAGTTTTACAGTCACAGATGGCTTTATCATCCTGCTGGAATATATTATATGACACCAGCAGCTCCATATCCATATCATCCCATTCCCTTTATCCCATTTGCACCAAAGGCCGAGGTGCACAAGCACATTCATTCATCCCGTCCACTGAGGAGAAACATAATGCAATGTACAATTCCTCCAATTCACACAAAGCTGGCAGCCCTGCTGAAGTGAGCTGAGACATTTCCTATTAATGCTACGGCACTTGATCAGCGTCAATCCACAGACTGTGTATTATTTCCTCCGACTCTGTATCTAAATGAGACACAATAGAGCCCAACAGGAAGCAGAATCAAGTGCTAAATGGCTAAACGGGAAGTCTCTCTGGAAATGTCCCTCCAGCTCATAAATAAGTAACCTTAAGTCCGCCGAGAGACAGGCTTTGGTTTAAACAGAGAGGCTTTGAGAGGCCTGACTATCTCAGCTAGTGCAAGGGTTTGCTCTGTAACGGAGTTAAACATGAACTAATGATACCAGGCTTGACACAGCGAGCTAATTTTAGCTCCACTGCTTGTGGACTGAGACCACAATGCAGAAAGAAAGAAAATACAGCATGTAATCCATGCAGAATAGCAGGTCTGATAGGTTCGTTATGACAAGTGTTTTCAAAGAAAAAGCTAAAGTGCACAGAGGAGAAGAAAAGTGTAAAAGATTTGACACCCTGCCTGTTTTTGCATGTTTCAACATGCTGATAAAAGCAGCACAGTAATCTAATGGAGTCATGCACTTCCTCATTAAATGTATCCTGCCATTATTTCCTTTCTTATAGAACATATAAATAAATGTGAAAATAATCATATACAAAAACACTTAAATAATGATTACAGAACAATTCTATATTTGTCCTAGAATGTAGGCCATCTCTTATATAAGCACTACAGGTCTACAAGAAAGTGAATTGATTGATTACTATCAATCAAAAATATATTCTGGATCTCCAAAGTGATGCTTTCTGATCATGATCACAAAATCCAAAAGGTCAACATCAATTAACGGTTCTGACCTTATAGGAAATTCAAAAGGTCATTTGGCTTTTGAGTGTTTGCAATGTTAGGTGTGTGAGGAACTCGCAAAGCAAACAAGGGCATGAGTGGCCTTAGCCGAGGTTACATTGTGCTCACAGGGGCTGTGGCTCAGAGAGGTTCCTGCAGGATCTCTCTCTCTCTCTCTCTCTCTCTCTCTCTCTCTGGGCCTTGGTGAGCTCTGGCACAGCACAGCCCTTGATAACATACTCGGTGCTCAGCTGTCAAACTACATGAGTTATTGAATCGTTGGTAAGAGTTTGACTGCTTTGTTTCACAACAAGAGCTGTGAACAATAGCCGCTGTGCACTTTTGCTTTTTCAAATGTACAGCCCCTGTGTGTGCTGCTGCTACTTTCATTTACATTAGCGCAGGCCTTTACAGTTAAGGGAGCGTTTCAGCTAAAGAAAGTAGTTTGACTGTGTGCTCTCCTGCAGATAGTGGGGCAGCCAGGGAACATTGTTGCAGACAGTGTAAGTCAAGGTGCTAACTTTTTTTAGCTGCCATTTTCTCCAAGACATTTAATTGTTTTGATCCTCCACAGCACAATGCGTTAGAGAAGGTGCTTTAACATCAGAGTATACCACCTGTTGGGAAGTTACTGTTTGTAAGAGGAAGAATTTAAGGGAGAAAAAAGAAAGAATGAGAGTGAACAGATGGAAAAGGAAGAGGTGGTGGGTGTGGTACACTCATTCCTCAGGGCCAGTCGATCTTTCCACTCATGTTCTGCAGGTTCAGAGGCCAGAGTGCACCAGGAACCACAAGGCATTCCACCTTGCATGGAAGCTTTCAGCTCAGGAGGAACTACAGCCAAACAAACTGCTGGTGAAATGTTTTTTTTGCACTACAGTTTCAATCACACCTACACACAGCCTAAAATATAAAGTCAGAGTGACAACTGTCAGCATAAACCTAAAGGAAAAAGAAAAACTGACATCACACTTTAAAGCAGTGGTTCCCAAACTCATGTGGGTGAAATGAAGCAGTGTCCACTTGCAAACCCTAATTATAAACTAAATGTCTATGAGCAGTCAGCAATTGTTAGACTACAGAGTATTTCACAAACAAAGCAAAGATTAGTAAAAAGTCTGACAGATTTTTCATCTCTCCTGTCCCATTTCTTAACTTGTGGGCCCTTCAGATTTATCTTGTGGTGCATTGAAGGGGTCCTGACCACTAGGGTTGGTCACCAATGCTTTAAACGATGGCCTAGTGACTGAATCTTGCAAATCACTCTCTCCCAAATCATAATGTGGCTCAGATCTCTTCTGAAGTTGGATGCTATACTATATTACATAATATAGAAGATCACAAGGACACCTCAAAGTGTATGAAATGCTCTCAACATAGGACATGGCTTCCTCAGTTACTCACGTAAATAATAGATATCCTTATAGTATTATTAGAGGAGATAATGCAGTGTTCATTTAGGGTCAGATAACTCACATAGACACAATCAAACTATCTGTAAATGTCTAAAAGTATTTTGTTTAATGGTCCATTATTTTGCTAAGGACCCCCCTGGCACCACTTACTATCGCCCTCTGGGTCCCCGGACTCTACTTTGGGCACCACAGTAAAATGATCTGCTTGAAACCAACGACTTTTCTACCTAGGTAACACGCTGCTTTGCATTCCTGTTACATTTGCGTAAACGTGAAGAATTTCCTGAGAGGCAGCAGTTTGCGCGCTGACAGGCCTTGGCCGCAAGTCGCACTTTAAGTTTTGACTAAAAGCAGTTTCCAGTGAACATGAAGAGAGGCATGAAGTGGTGTCAGATGTAACGTGAAAGTAGTAAAGATATGAGGATTAATCCATATGGAGTCCCCAGTGAGTAGAAAGTAAAAGGCACTTAAGAAGAACTTACCCCAATGTACTGATGAAGCCATTCACCGAGCCCTCCGCGTACAAAGACACAATGTCTCCAATGTGAAGAAAACTAGACCTGTGCTCTGACATTTTCGCTCAATTAATATACGTTTTAGATTTGTCCCGGTTTCTCCATTTAAAAACGACTGGTAGGCTACTTCTCTTCGGGTGAAGTAATCCTCACGTTACAGAGCCTCCAGATCAGCAGCAGTCCTCAGATTCCCCTTCATTCTTCCAGCTCTACATTTCAGTCGACTAAGGGGGGGAAAAAAGAAAAGTGCAAAAGAAACTGGTGGCGAGTTTTAAAGACAGCGCTGTGTTTTTGAGACTCTTTCAACTTCTTCCTGTATGTCAGACAAACCGGAGGGTGCTCTTCTTCACATCCACTTCAGGGGGAGGAGACTGCTGCTGTCAGGGCTGCGAGCGAATTCCGTTCAATGACATGTTTTGTTTTTTATTCGGTGCAGGCACTCTTAAAAATCATGAAAATACAGTTGTTAGAAGAAAATATACATCGCAGTGTACATATAGGTCAAATGCATCATAAAGTCTGCTTAACAGATTACCTAGGCCTACTCGTTGTTTCTATTGGAATATTGCATGATCTAATGTGTGAATATATGGGCATAAACATTTTTCAGTAGTGACTTCACCTATTTCAAAATTCTTCACACAGTCCGCACAACAACAATCAGTGTGTGGACTAAACTGTGGATCACTTTTCATTACTTAGTCACACAAGTTTACAATGCAGTGACCACACCTTTCACAATTTCCTGATCTGTTTTTTTTTAAATCACTGAAACTCAACCACCACCAAATCTGTGTATTTACACTCCATTTTGCACATGTCTATATACTATTATAAAAATGTGTTAAATGTACATACCACTAAATGACTGTAAATTGGATTGCAATTTGCCACATTCTGCTACATCTAGGCTACATCTAAAATGAAGTCAAAAAATAAAAATGCGTATTGCTTATTGGGACATTAAAGACCGAGCACCTATTTTCATTCCTTGATGACATCTATAAAATAAAATACATGTGCCAAGTGAGGCAGAATCCAGGACGTTTTGAAATTGTGTGATGTTTCACTATTCTCTTCCAGTCACAGAGTGGTTCAAGGCTCATCCCAGGATGGTTTTCCTTCCTTCCACCTTACTCTCCGACCCCACAGAGGAATTATCTTCCTGAATGGAAGTGGAAAGTGTCTGATCACCAGCCAGGTGATCAGATGTCCCTCTTGGACGCAATAAATGCTGGATGTCTGGACATATCTGCAGATGGTTGCCAGGGATGGATAAGGTATGCACAAAGATTCTTTCCCAGGTCTGCCTCTCTACAACAGTATAATGCCGATACATATTAAGAATCTAATAATGTCATTATTAGATTCTTAATATGCATTTATGTGTAATGTCGATGCTGTGTGTCGTTTCACTCGGTCGTCACTATATGTGATGTTTCAATGTGTTATGATTGTCGTCCTGATGTGTCGACTTACTGTTAACAAGTTGAGCAGATTTCCCACCTAAACAAGGGGAACGTTCCACACACGGTGGTCCTGCAGCCGTGGCAACAGAACCTGCCATTATTATCCCATCTAAAGCAATTATTGCAGATTATTTTTAAACACCTTGCCACACTAATAAGAGCAATCATAACAGGAAAGTTGGCTAAAAGTAATCTGGGTTTATTTGAATGGGCCACAGTATAGGCTAATTATGAAATAATAACAGTATTGATAATACATCTACTATATTAATAGTTATACTTTATAATCAGGGTTTGTATTACTTTTAAAATGAAATGGCATCTTGTGGACAAACTGCATTGAGTTGTACAGTAAACTTTGAAGTTGAGTAAACACTCTGTAAGGCAACACTACGGTGGCCCTGAAGTGCAAATCACAACAGCAAATAGAAAAACACAACAGCAAATATGAAAATACGACAGCAAATAGGAAAACACAACAGCAAATAGGAAAACAAAACGGCATTAACTTCTACTGGAAAGGTAGGGCCTAGCAGAGGACGGAGCCTCCTGATTGGACAGACGGACTGTCTCTCTGTTAAAAGTAGGCGCTTTTCCGTGTTTTTCACCTCTCCTTCCTGTTAAAAGACAGACAGACCGTCTGTCCAATCAGGAGGGTCCGTCCTCTGCTAGATAGGCCCTACCTTTTCCGGTAGAAGTTAATGCTGTCGTGTTTTCCTATTTGCTGTCGTGTTTTCATATTTGCTGTCGTGTTTTCCAATTTGCTGTTGTGTTTTATGATTTGTTGAAGTGTTTTCATATTTGCTGTCGTGTTTTCCTATTTTGCTGTCGTGTTTTCCTATTTGCCGTTGTGTTTTATGATTTGCTGTTGCGTTTTTCTATTTGCTGTTGTGATTTGCACTTCAGGGCCACCATACAACACGCATCAAACTGTATTTATTGTGATATGGTAATGAGAGACAATAATAACTAATTTAGACTTTTGGGGGCTATTGTTATGCTACAATGGACATTATGTTGACCATTGTTGACCTGGTATTTCAGTGCATTTTGTGAAAACAATTGAACTATTATGCTATTAGATTTATGTTATTATTATTTTATAATTAGCCTATACTGCAGCCCATTCAGATTACTTTTAGCCAACTTTCCTGATATTCTAATTGCTCTTATTAATGTGGCAAGCTGTTTGAAAATAATTTGCAATAATTGCTTAACCCTCAGGAATCTGAGGTCATTTTTACAATTCATTGTCCGTCTGGTTTTATTTTCTAAAAAAGCTTGTAAAACATCAACCATATTGTCTACAGTCAATCTATGAACATTTTTTTCAGGAAAAACTGGGCTATTAGAATACTTGTGCTGCAGTGAGGTCACTTGAATGTAAAAAAAAAAAAAGGTTGTATGACCTTAAGATGGGATAATAATGGCAGGCCCTGTTGCCACGGCTGCAGGGCCACCGTGTGTGGAACGTTCCCCTTGTAGCTGGGAAATCTCCTCAACTTGATAACAGTAAGTCAACACTTCAGGATGACAATCATAACAACACATTGAAACACCACATAGCAACGACACAAATGACAAGGAGGGCAACAGACGACAGGAGTTGAGTTGACAAAGACAAATGTTGAGTCATGTGAGCAATAAATATAGACAGACAGACATAGACATAGACAGACATTGACAATAAGCATAGACATAGACATAGACATTAACAGTAAGCATAGACATAGACATTGACAGTAGAGATGCACCGATAGACCGGCCGGTGACCGGAATTGGCCGGTTTTCACGTGCTCGGCCATGACCGGCGACCGGCAGGTCAGTCTGACATATGCCGATTTCATGCCGGTCAATGCTACAATTAACTGACAACATAAGTTATACGTCTTACAGTTTTCAAGGATGCACGCACACACGGACGCGACAGCACAGTTTCTTTTTCCTTTCTCTCAACTTTTCCGCCGTGTGTCGCGGTGTGAAGCGCGTGTCCGCGCTATTCTTGCACATGTAGGGAACCTCATGAATTAACCTGCAACATGTCAGCTGTTTGGAAATTCTTCAGCGTGTGTGCAGAAGATAACAAGTTTGCAATATGCAACACCTGCAAGGAAAAAGTAGGGCGTGGAGGGACGACACCAAAAACCAAAATCACATTTTTTTAATTGGATATTGGATGTGAAAAGAAGGAAATGATTCTAACATTGCACTTTAGATGTGCGTGAATTTCTCACACCAGGAGTAATTTATACAGTTCTATTTTATAGTGATCCATTATCTGTTCAAAAAATGTTCTATGTTCTGTGCAAAATGTTCTATTAAAGAAAAGATAGAAAATAAATATTTGTGTGTGCTGTAAAGTGGTTAGAAAAAATGAAATTGGAATCGGCTAAAATCGGTATCGGCTGGCCTAACTCAATGAAAATCGGAAATCGGAATCGGCCTAGAAAATTGTAATCGGTGCATCTCTAATTGACAGTAAGCATAGACATACACATAGACATTGACAGTAAGCATAGACATAGACATGGACATTGACACATAGACATAGACAGTAAGCATTTCGACTTAATTTTGGCATAAATGGAACCCCATAGTGTGGAAGAAGGATGGCAGTGGTTTTGGACATTTCCATGTAGTACCTTTATTGACACACCGGGGGCCGCTAGAGATCATGCCTCAAAGGGGTTAGACTACTACTCATACAGGCAATCCCTAAATCAGACCTATATCGCCCTCTAGTGTTCACTTCCCTGAATCAAAAGGTAATTCTTCTGCTCTCCTGAAATGGACCACAGAAGGTTTTTTCATACCATACTGGTGCCAACCTTAATTTTACTGTCTATGGTGCCAACAACTGGTTCCTCAGTCACATTCAGGGTGACACACATTTAAATATATATGGCCTAGTCATCGGTAAGACATAAACATTAATAGATTTACATTAATAGATTTCAGAGTCATTTTAGATAAATAAAAAACTAATTTCAAATATTTTTTTTTAAAACGATATAGGAATAGTGAAACCAGAGGAATACCAGAAAAATGCCCTAGAGTCCCTGAAAGAGGTATTGATGTTTATAGCCTAGTTTTCCATCACATATTACTACTGACCTTTTTAATGCTGTAAAATTATTTCATGTTGGCACACAAACTAGTTTATGTCTGCTTGGAAGTTACATCTTTAAAGCCCTGATGTGTGTAGTAGTCATTTTGACACAACGCCTCCAACAGAAAATAGTACTGTACTTTACAGTCACAATTTTTTTTAATTTCATATGGTGAGAGAAATAAAACTGCAAAATTAAAATGTATATCTCTGCCAAAGCATGTAGTATAATGTGTGTATGCTGTGACAAAATTAAGAATGGAAGAAAAACACACAACAAATGACTTTCACGTTACTACACTATATACACACTGTACAATAGAAAAGGTAGGTATATTTTTTTGCTAATATTTTAAGTAAAGGGAGTACTTCTTCCACCATGGCCTACTTAACTATATTACATAATGTACATAATGTGAAAGAAAAACAAATTGTTGCATACAAATTATTACGATAATAATTATATATAATAATTTTAAAAGATTAAAGAATATACAGCATATATATGATGAGATTTTTAATTCCGGTAGAAGTTAATGCTGTCGTGTTTTCCTATTTGCTGTCGTGTTTTCCTATTTGCCGTTGTGTTTTCCTATTTGCCGTTGTGTTTTATGATTTGCTGTTGCGTTTTTCTATTTGCTGTTGTGATTTGCACTTAAGGGCCACCGTACAACACAATCATAATCATATATATGATGACATTTTTAACAACATTTTAGAGAATTGAATGTCAATGGTGAGAACATTTTGAACGTATATAGTGTATGGTCAATACAATATAACTAAAAGGCCAGCAATTGTACATTTGCTTTCCTATACTAAGGTAAAATGGAGTGTTGTTTCCATCTCCTACAATACCACTGTGACCAAAATAGATTAATACATGTCATTTAGTAAATAATTGCAATTCCTTTTGTCCCTTGGGTTGGAGAGAGAGAGAGAGAGAGAGAGAGAGAGAGAGAGAGAGAGAGAGAGAGAGAGAGAGAGAGAGAGAGAGAGAGAGAATTGATGCAGGCAGTGCAGCAGTGCAGTCGCACCTTTCCACCAACTCCGGACAAGGACACTCTCCCTCACTCCGCACCACACAGACCTGCTTCTTTCTTTTTTTTTGTCAGAAAACTATTCACCGTCGGAGAATTTCCCCTTCTGAAATCTGCGAGCTTCATCTTGAACCTGCTCTTTTTTTTTTTTTTTTACCTCCGACAGCAGCAGGACTCTCCCGATCACACTTCACTTCACCGCCAGTCTTCAAGTCGTCGCGAGGTGTTACGCAGACGTAAGTAAACCAGCCTTCTTACATTTTAACGAGCTTCTTTTCCAAGCACGTGCGGTTTCTGCTTTCATCATCAGATGAAATTCAGCCCAGTTGATTATCGCTGTAAACTTTCTTATACATTGTTCATTCTTTTCCTCGTGGATGTGCCGAGTTAACTGTGCGCGCGGCTTTGAATAAACAATGAAATTGACCTAATCTGGTAGAAAGGTGGGTATAAAAACGAGTGGGTTAGTGTTGTAGGCCTACCTTTAGTCGGCTATCAAAAGAGAAAATCAATATCAGTGTAGGCTACATAGAGCTGGCCAGACTACAGTCTGGGACAGGAAAGCTGAAATGAAGGTGCATGGCTGCTTTCGGCTCTTTGTGTCTCACACCACATTGCCAAGACTTAGATTGACTATGCAGTTACTGTACACTGAAATAGATTGTTCCCCCATTGACCAAGTCTACTCCACCAGGTTTGCCCCCCCCGCCTCACACCGATGTGTTAATGCGCACTTAACACACACTTTATCTTTTTAAGGGTACTTCACTGCCAACTGACCGTTTTCAACCCAGCTCAAATCCCCATTCAGAAGATTAGGAGGCAAGTTGTGCCCACCCTGCTTCATTTTGCTTGTGGGTATTGACACATTTTCTACTCTCTCCCCCCCCCCCAGGAGTTTGAGAGGTGAACGGTGTGAACAGTGCTGGAATGCAACAGGATTATCATCTGACCGTAACTCAGAGGAGGCAAAGCGACCAGGCCATTAGATCACACGTTTTCTGCTGCACTACAATGCTTTTGAGGTTATAATGTCTACGCTGAAGCACGTTATTCTACAGGATAAAGAGCAGGATGTTGAGAAGAAGCTGGACTGGAGTTACATTGAGTGGGTTGGAAATGAAGTTGTCACCACAGGTGTGGCAGATGCACAGACCCAAACGGACTGGGGGCCTTTTCAGCACAAGGAGTGTCAGACCAGCAACCCGGTCATAATGCACATAGATCTCACACGGACACACTCCAAGCAGAGAAATTCGTCCCTGGTGGACACTGATGGCTTGGTCGCACCTTTTGACCGGCAGGCCCTTGCACGCATCTCAACATCTCCCACCTTGAGGAGGATGAGGAGCACCAGACGTTCTCTGGATATCCGGGATCCTGTTATGATGGGGAGCACTCAGGAGGAGCCTTCCTCTGAGAGCACAAAACCCCCCATAAGCCCCCTGTCCCTAGTACACAGAGGCCAATCTCCTCTTGCAGCAAGCCCACTCTCCGATGGAGAGATCTGTCACAATCATCGGCCCATTTCTTGCTCCAGCCGACAGAAAACCAGGTCACGTAGATCAAAGACTTTTGATAACGGTGTCACTTCCAAGAGACAAGAATGTCGCAGTGCTCATCCTACTATTATTAAAGATTTTGGATTTCCTGAAAGTGGAGAACAGGTGAGCTTTTACCAGTCGTCTGTGGGATTTTAAATAAAGCATGTCTGGATATAATCATTTGTTTCTCTAATCATCACGCAAACTAGGGTTGCACGATATTAACAAAATGTGATATTGCGATATCGATATTCATTTCGATATTTTTAAACATATGTAAAATTACAAAAGTTACGGGAAAACGCATCAAAATAGATTCATAACAAATTAAACAAATTTTCTTACAACACAAGGTTTATTTCAACTGACTGTCATATTGGACTGGTACAACATGAATAAATAAATAAGGACCATGTCTACAGAACAGGACATGTTTTACTGGTTGTACAGTATAAAATATATAAATAAAGAGAACAGGACACAACTTTTTTTTTTCGCTTCTCTGATTCGTTCCGTTTTGTTGTCTTTATCAATTTCTTACGGTGGCTGACAGGAGCAAACGCCCTGCAACTTAAGAAAACACACACAAATAGACAAAACACAAGCAAATTAAGAAAACAACTTCATTAATTTGACAACACATGTGCAGCATTCAGCAAACGCGCTGCAAATACACACAACACAACCAAATACATAAACGCGCTGCAAATACACACAACACAACCAAATACATAAATGCGCTGCAAATAAAAAACGATGCCAAAAGAAAAGCACGCAAACCCCGAAAAAAGAAGCGATGCAAAAAGAAAAACAACTTCATTAATTTGACAACACATGCGCAGCATTCAGCAAACGCTTTTATTTTGAAAAGCCGAAGCTCTGGGGACGGCACCAGCCAGGAGGGCATGAGACGGGAGCATAGACTGTATATTATTAATATATTATGTTATTAATAATAATAATAATATGAATTTAATATACAGTCTATGGAGTTCTCCAGGCTGCAGCCATACCCGACTCTAATAAAAAGGCAGAGCGCTCTCTCCCCGTGGGGTCTGGAAGCAGCTGTTCCACTTAGCTGCTTCCTCTAGAGGTCTGGAGAACTTCCGTTGTGTAATCTGGATGCTGCGTTTTTTTGTTGCATTTGTTTTCTGGGTTTGTGTGCTTTTCTTTTTGCATCGTTTCATATTTGCAGTGCGTTTATGTATTTGGTTGTGTTGTGTGTATTTGCAGCGCGTTTGCTGAATGCTGCACATGTGTTGTCAAATTAATGAAGTTGTTTTCTTAATTTGCTTGTGTTTTGTCTATTTGGGTGTGTTTTCTTAAGTTGCAGGGCGTTTGCCCCTGTCGGCCACCGTAATTTCTTCACTTACACTGTCACTCTGTCGAAATGTGCACACACGTGGTACGCTCCATAGGGTTTGTCACCTAGTGGACCCGTGCGCTGACGTGCACTAACATGTGCAAGTGGCACGGTAACTGGCCAATGAAACGTGGTCATTACAGCGTTTCAAGTGGCCTCTAAATCAAACACAAGTAAGCCACACAACCAACGGACGGGACGCAGCGCTCCACTAAATAAACAAAATAGTGCATACTTATCGCGACACTTTCGATATAATATTGCGCAACGTGATATCTCGATAACGATATTGAGTCAATATATCATGCACTCCTAACGCAAACCTCTCCCCACCATCACCACAAGCCATGTGCTTTAGTCTGGTGAGGATTTTTATCCAAAGCCTATAAATTAAATGGTTAAAAATTCCTTCCTTGCGGAAACCTTCTCTCCCTCATGCTGCCTTACCTCCTGTGGTGGTCACTCACAATGCGAGCTTTGACAGCAAATGAATCAGCAGTTACATGCACTGACAGCTCTGACCAAACCCACTGCCTGGAGGACCCTGGGAAGTGCTCTCCTTGGGCCCCTATTCACCGCAGTCAGCAGTCACCCAATAATAGAGGGGTCAGTGAGCGATGGAAAAAGATAATGGGGAGATCTATTCATCAGCTCGTGGTATTCAACCGAGCACATTCTCAATAGAGTCCCAACATTCTCCTCAGATATCAGAGGCTTTTGAATCCAAGCAACCACTTAAAACACTGATCCAAATTTGAATGTCTTTGAAACTGATATAGCTGTGTCGTTAGCAGTTGGAGGTCTTTGCACCCTCTATTTAATGCTGAGTGCACAGTAAGATAGTGCTATTATGGTATGTAAATAGTATAATAACAGCTTTGGAAAAAAAAAAGTGTATCTGATTTGAACTTGTTTTGCTTACACACTGGAACTTCAAAGCATGTTAAGGAGACGTTAATCATCTCAGCACATTTACAGTTATGTATGTTTTCAGCAAATAGTGATGTCTTAGTGTATAGAATGGTTAAAATTTTTCATTGACTGATGTAGTATTTCTTCTCTTTTTGCAGGAGAAAGAGCTTTGCCATAATAGGTACGTGTACCTTGGACTGTTTTGCATGTTGTCTGTGGGCTGTTAGCATAGCCAAAAACACAGGGACTTCCCTTTCAAGCTTGTGAGAACATGTTTGCATATCAGCAATGTAGTAAAAATATTTCCTGTAACTGATAAGCTGGACTACAGTGTGCACATATATCTATATGTTTTTGATTCATCTCTAATTTCCATAGTAAACCACAGCTGTTTCAAAAATATCTGTGCAACATCATTTCCTTAAAGGGGTGGTTCAGAATTTCGGACATAGGACCTCATTTCCATGTTAGCCAGTGTGTTATTTATTAGTGGAGACCGTTTTCAACACTTTTCATCCAGTCCTTCCAGTTGCAGAGTTCACTGGTGCTAGGCTAGCGCGAGTCAACAGTATCTGCTAGCCTGCTACTAAAAACAGTCTTAACCCACTCCACAGTACACCCGAGGCAAATAAATGATAACGCCAGACTATTGATGTAAATGTCTGTGTTGAGAGAATAATGTTAGAAATAAAACTACCCTTGCATTGCATTGCAATAGTTATACTTTGTTCCCTGTAGGTAGCGTAGGCTACAGCAGTGGCGGTACCTAGGCTACCGAGAAAGCCGGTTTCCATGACAATCACGAGTTTATTTACCTGCCGCGGCAATTTGCATGTAAACTGTCCGAGCTTACATGACTTTTCTGTCAGCAATTACCTAAAGTTAGCGGTTAGCCCAGCCAGGTATCTACCAAGAGTGTAGCTATACTGTTAGTTAACGTTGTCACTTTCCACAATGCAATGAACTGTAACGTTATCTCCACTAGCGTTGTCAGTCTCAATCTATCAGTAGCAGCTAGGCTAACGTTATGAAAGGGGCTAGCTTTATTAGCTAGAGTAGCCTACCAAAAGTTATTACTGTTCATCAGTAGCTGTTGGTGCATCTGGAAAGACAGATGGAACCGCATTCATTGTCAGTGACTTGTGGTCCTTTAGATTGCGGGGTTTTTCAAAGTCGTCTTGTCTAAAATGATCACTACATATTCGCCACTTGAGTAGAGTCTCTGCCGGTGTCTTGATGTCCAAGCCAGCAGCAAGAAGCCACAGTTGGTTCCTTTCTGGATCTCCCAATGGAAATTTGCGGAAACTTTGTGGTGTCCATCTGTTTGATTTATTTTTACAATTTCTAAATGCACACTGAATCACCACGTTGCCTAGTCCTTAGTTTCCAATCCAACGCTTCAATACCACTGTACTAGGCTACTACTAGGTGTCCCGACTGCAGTGCGCTTCTCTGTTTATTTTTCGGCGCAGTACTACTCACCGGAGCAAAGTAAAATTCCGCCGCTGCTGAGAAACTAGTCCCTCAAAATGTAATGCAATCATTGAGATGTAAGGGTAGTTTTATTTCTAACATTATTTTATCAACACAGACATTTACATCGATAGTCTGGCGTTATAATTTATTTGCCTCGGGTGTACTGTGGAGTGGGTTAAGACTGTGTTTAGTGGCAGGCTAGCAGATACTGTTGACTTGCGCTAGCCTAGCACCAGCGAACTCTGCAACTGGAAGGACTGGATGAAAGTGTTGAAAACGGTCTCCACTGATAAATAACACACTGGCTAACTTGGAAATGAGGTCCTATGTCCAAAATTCTGAGCCACCCCTTTAACACGTAAATTTGAGCTACAACATTCAGCATCATGAGTGCCATGCCTTCTATGCTCGTGAGTGAGGATGATTGGACCTTTGGTTTAAGGAGCCCTATTGTTCATTCATTGTCATTCATGTCTTTGTTAATGGAGCATAAGCTTGGTGGGTTACGTTTTGAGAGTCCCATGGTTATGTATCGGGCTAGACAAACCCTCATTAAGGCTGTTTTCTCTTACTGCCACCCACACCCCTCCTAATGGGCTGCCAGGCTCTTCCCCTCACTGGATAATTAGGCAGCTTTTGTCCCTGTAATTGCACCCTGGCACTGTGCCTCTTACAGTGACTGGGCCCTGCGAGCCATTGGTTGGGACAGTTTTGTTTTTGGGCATCATTATTTTCTCTTGTTGTGCAGGGAACAAAACACCCATTTTTTACAAGTGCTGTCAGTGGCAGATAGGCTAACACAGAGAAAGCTTTCTGAGTGGTCACACAACAACAAGATGTCATTGTGAGAATGCTGTGGAATGAACTGCAAGGAGACACTGACCTGGTTTAGAGGAGTAATCGTGCCTTTCTTACTGTCCCATTAGCCACGCATCCTCTACAGTGCTCAGGTGCTGCTGCTGCTGCTGACTATTGTCTGTCATAGCATCGCTGCCTGCCTATACATTGATCTGGAGGAGGGGGTTGTATCAGTTTACCTGGGGCGAACACAGCCCCTGCCAGTGGGAGCAATGAACAATTGGTGCTTTCACAGTTCAACAAAAGTGTTCTTGAGAAAAAAACGTGTTCTCCTGTTCAGTTGCACAGGTTGGCCCTGCAGTCATGTGGCCTACATGTGTATTGGAGTTAGTCTTGTTTGCTGCTTGTGCAAATGCAGCTACTGTATGAGGGTATATTATGATCTATAAGAGGGAGAAAGTCAAGTCTACAAAGCAGATTTTACATATAATGGTAGACAGAGACAAACCAGTACCAGCATTGTTCCCGTTGCTTGTACTTCTGCTCCACTTTATTGTATTGTTATAAACAGGGTCATTAGCTCTTATCTGTAAGCCAGGCTTCCTTATGGTCCGATCATGTCCTGATAACCTTTACCGTTACTAGGGGTGTGAATCTTCGCTGGTCTCACGTTTGGATTTTATTATCCTGTCAACGATTCATATCGATTCAATGTCACAATGCATCACAATGTGTCACCTCCTCAATATTATTATGTATTGCTACACAATGGGTTTCATCAACAAATTCAAGCAGTCAGATATGTATGAACGCCCCTTTTTATTGTATCTGCTCTTAAAAAAGACACTTCCTGAATGCAGCGGAGTCTGAACACAGCAGACAAAAGGCAAAAACAAGTAACATCAGTAGGCCATAATCGATTATGGTCTGTCACTGGATCGATGCAGAACCGTCTAGGTCCGCATTGCGACGCATCGATGCAATGATTCATTTCAACACCCCTAACCGTTACACGTGTTGATCTAACCCGATGTAATGAGGATGCGTTTACTGTACAATCTAACATTGGTGTGAAGTGGATTCTGTAACTCCGATTTTGTGTTATTATTTCTCCTTTGTCAGACTATTTTCCATCTGCTTTTGAACTCTTAAACTCTTCTTTTTAAAGGCAAGACCCTGCTGTCAATCAGTGTCACCGTGCTAAAAGGCAAACTTATCTTTGGCAAAACCAGCTTGTCTGGTTGCTGTGCAGCTTAGTTCTGGTGACTGCAGCCTTGTTAAATGACTGTAAACCTCTTGTTAGCATTGGCACAGTTTGGATTGTTATTGTTGAAGTCAGACAGTCAACAATCAAGTTTTGCTACATTTAGAATCATTTCATTCTTGTAACAAAGGAAAATATTAATGTGGCCATGCCTTTTCAAAATATTTAGTCAGCACATTTAATATCACGCTCACCTCTATAACATAATTGAATTACATTTATGAGGGTCTTTGGTTTTTAATTTCAACACTTCCATTTTACTTTCAGCAGTAATCCCTGAAGTACAACATCAGAGAATAAGTCAAAACACTTGAGAACAGTGGCTGTTTGAGCTTTGCCTGAGGCTAAAAGGCAGGCCTGTGTTTTTTCAGCCACAGCCATGCCTCGGTTACTAACAATGAAAAGGAGACCAAGAGGATTATAACTTGCACACATTGGCAGCTCGCCTCCTTCCACACAAATAGGGTGATCCATTAATCAGCTATCCACACATAACACTTATCCTTCATAATTTCTGCTCCTCATGTTAATCACCAATTTGCTTCACAATGCAGATGGTATTTCAGTGGTATTTCAACCATGTAAAATGACAAAAGGAATTCTGTTATTTCCTGTCTATTCTCTTTGTGCGGTATTACATTTACAGTAGAATAATAGTGGGTCTTCTTGTCACAGGGAATCTCAGATGTCCTGCGAGGCTGTTTTGAAAATGTCAAGTATTACTGCCTGCCAGTTTTAATGTTAGTGTGGTTGTCTGCCAAAAACGAAGTGGAATACCATCTGAAGACGTAACACCTGTTTACAGTTCCCCTAGGCTCCATGAAAGGAGACGAAGCTCCGTGGTGGTCAGCTTGCCCGGATTGGATGTTTCACCAGGAGACCTTTTTGTATCCAATGGAGCAGCTGACATTTTAAATGATTCAAACTTCTCTGGTAAAATTCTACATTGTATTATATTTATATTTTAATGGTATCGTTTCTGGCTTTGTGAATCAAGTGGCTGATTTACCCTATGGATGCTTCCTCATGTACCGATTGGCGTATCTCGCTGTCAGTCAAAATAAAAAATAACCCCCAGTCCTGAAGAGCAAAATGAGCTATCATATGTAGGGATGCACCGATCCGACTTTTTCAGTCCCGATACCGATGTCTGGGCTTTGTGTATCTGTCGATACCCGATACCGATCCGATACAGTTGTTGAATTAATAATACACTGTATACCTTCCACCTTATACCTTCCTTCCACCATGTGGAAGAGACTAAAGGCACCAGACTTTCCTAACTGAATATTACTTTCCTAACTAAGACAAAATAACATAGATGTAATGTATTGAATTCTTATTTATTTGTACACTCAACTCTTCCAGCATGCGACACGTGCGACAGAGGGAAAAAAAACTAACAAAACTATTTTGTCAATATCGGGACCGATATCCGATCTTAACATTATCGCTGCACCACTAATCATGTGTGTGGCTGTAACCTGTCCTTCCACGTTGTTGAGGCGATCTAAGCAAGATATCAGCATCGAAGATTGGTTGTTTCCCACTCTCCATTAATGAAGGAAGTGGCTGAAAATAGTTTTCTAAGTAGTTGCTTTTGTTATGATGCTTTTGCAAACTATTCACAGTCTAGGTGTTGACCCTTGACCCTTTTGAAGGGAGGCGGATTAGTAAAGTGGTTTGACTTGAAAAATCCAATTAACAGTTTCTTTGAGTAAATGTTTGTTTTTGCACTTTCAAAACTTGACCCTGTATTATATTCTAGTTCAAAGACTGTTGTCAGCCCCGTAGTATTTTCACTCATTATCCGAATTACTGTTCTGTAATGAGCTTTCAGGCTTTACAGCTTTTAGAATTTTAATAAATAGCATCTTATAAACATCATTTTTCTAGACAAACCGTTATTCTGTATATAATTCGTCATAAATCGCAAATGCAATTGTTCACACCAAAATTGTCAAACAATCCTGGTTATTCTAAAAAAATATATATATCCATATTTGAAGCTTATTAGAGACTTTGAGAAGCAGATAATTGGAACTAGCACTAAAACACAGTTTTAGGCCTCAGATTGAAAAGGTTAATCAGCATACAGGTAGTCAGTGTGTGTTGGTGCTTCAAAGGATGCACCTTACCAGTCTATCAGTGTGTGGTGCAAAACCTAAAACGTGTCCCAACGATTAAAAAAAAAGCAACACATAGCCTTAACCTACACTATTTGTGTGCTTTCAAGCTCTTATATTTGCAAAACAAAGGCCACCCCAGTTGTAACCCTAACACACTGTTTTGTTTGATTCTAATCTCATCTGTTGCACAGCACATATTCTTGCTTGATCTTTTGTTCATAATATGTATTTTATGTTTATGATTTTTGTTGCAGATACGAAGAAGTCAAAGTGGCCCTTTTCAAGGCGTGGCACGGTAGGTGTTTGTCTGTTAGTTGTTGTTGTTGTTGTTGTTGTTGTGTGCGGCTGGTGCCAATAGTGTGCTTGGGGTTTTGTTTCGATGCACTTTGTTTTAGCTGTGGGCAGTTGGTTTGGACATTGTTCTCTGGCCCACTTCTCAAAGCAGATTAATGTGGTTTCTCTGGTCAACAATTGAAATGCAGAACTTAAACCAAACTTGTTAGTTTAGTTGTTAAAAACACTGTCATATAAAGAGATATTTGAACAAAATAACTTTGCAAACAGGTCCTTTTCCTTGATCAACACACATCCATAACTGAAAGTCATTTTTCAAAATCTGCCCATATACCGTATGATAACTGCATGTCTTGTCCCTCGCCTTTCAGACTAAAGGGAAGTCACAGACAGGCACGGCATCAGATATTGAAAGATATCTCTCAACATCACAGATTCAAGACTGGAGAAACCCTGACCTACAGAGGTATAAGGTGAGAAAGGAGCACTGTCAGCTGCAAAAGCCCTTAAGCATCCAGACCGTTTGTTAGGTAAATCCTCATGTTGGTTCAGATTGTGCAAAGGCTTCTAATTCAATTAAAGTCAGAGTTTGACCTAAGAGATCCAGATTTAGAATCCAAATAGATCTCAGTGTTTAACAAGTGACTCAGAAATAACAGGACGGCAGTTAGAGGGAAGCTCCCACAACGTTATATGACACGAGTTATGCAAGAACCAGAACTTCTAGGCAATAACCAGTCAGGTCAACCTGCACACAATTATGGAGAAAGAAAAAACAATGACATGCGACTTGTGTTGAACTTGAACAACATGAATGTGTCAGGGTGGTAGTAGGAACTTTACAGTAACAGAATATACTGTTTTTTTTTTTTCTTTCGATTTGTCTTTCTGCCCGTATGTGTGCAGGACTACTCCCTGGCGGAGTTTCTGCAGGACCAGTCTTCGCAGGTGAGCACCGCCTCTAACCCTCAGGGCTTCAAGAGACAAGAGGCCATCTGGGAACTCTTCACCAGCGAGTGTGTTTACTTCCTGGATCAGCTCATGGTTCTCAAAGAGGTGACCGTGCAAAGCATCAGAATACACACACACACACACACACACACACACACACACACACACACACACACACACACACACACACACACACACACACACACACACACGAACCACACATAAATAGACCAAACCCAAGAGAAACCCAACACCTGCTGCTTTGTGTTTTTATTCTTTACAGCAGAGGATTGTAGGCTAATGCTAGCACAACAGATAGCCTAAGCCTTTTCTTTCTCTGACTGCTTTGTTGCTTTCAGGTGTTTTTGGCTACTCTCACCAACCTGCACATGCAGAACTGCCTGACTGATGTCGACTCCTGGAGGCTGTTTGCAAACCTTAATGAGCTTTGCCTGGTGAGTCCTGATGCAAATAAGAAGCACGAGGCCTGTTAGTTGTAGGCGTGTTTTGCCAATAATTACAAACAAATGCAGCCTTCATAGCATTTTGTTGTTGTGCAGCATCAAAAGGTAAAAGACAGAAAAATCTTAACTCTTTGTTGCTCTTGAAAAAGTGCTCTTATATGAAAAGATTAGTTATTTTGATTATTTATTTGTTAAAGCTTTATTTAACCAGGAAAGCCTTGTTGCGTTCAAGAGGCACCGATAGCAAGTAGTGAGAGACAAACAGCAAGACAGAAAACACAAGATACTGTCTGCCACGCAATCAGACTTAAACTGAAAAGTCATGAATAACATTTAGGATAAAATCATTCAAAATATTTAAAAACAACAGCTGTCTACAAACATAAAAGTAAAGACCAATCCAAAACAATAACTTAATGTGTGACATGCATAGTGTTGTTATTGTTGTTATAATGTTATTGTACCCAAGATTAAAACTGAGGTCAGTCTCTACCTATTCATTCGTTAATTCATTCATCACTCATTCACTTAACTGTTACAGTTGATCACATTTAATAGTTTTTTTAGTGGGAAATCAACTCCTTGTTGTTTTTGCCTTTTTAATTGACAACACTTACATTCTCACATTTACACTACAGTTACTGGTGAAAACAAAGTGACCTGTAATATTGAAGGACTGCACCATTCATAGGGAATGACATATTTATATTAGTTCTTTTTGGTATTAATTATAATTAGTTGTATTATTTTGTGATTCAGAAGACACAAAATACATTTGAAAATGTGTTTTTTTTTTTCTTCTATTAACAAACTGAACGTGGCAGGTATGACGGTGTTGCATGACGGTGTTGCATGACTGTGTGGTGACACTTGACACTGAGTGTTTTCTGCTGCAGGTGAGCTTTGGTTTCCTGAACAAAATCCTCCGCGTCATCAAGGACACATTGGAGATTACGGAGGGTGGCGGGCCCACCCTGCTGGAGCTGCTTAGCAAGGCAAGTGTGACTCACACGTGGACACACATTAACACAAACACATTGACTCTGACTGCAGTTTACGCTCAACTATTCGTTCAAATGTAAAACGCCACTGATAAGATGTTGGACACAATGGAAACATTTCACACTTGAAGACAAACTTGTCTAAATGTATGCTGGATACGTGTGTACATTATTCATGAGTGCAGAACACACATTCAATTAGATTGATTCAAAACATTTCAGAATAAAAAAAATCACATTGATGGCTTGCCAGGTTCAGGTTGCCTCAAAGAGCTCACAGCAATCATAGTTTAATATGTTCTTTGATAATGAATAATTTTGCTCCAAAGATCAAGGAAAATATTTGAAACCTTTTCATCTTACTGTTAAATTATGCATCACCAGAAGCAGCCTCACAGTAGCTTGATAATGTGTTTTCACTCACAGGGTCAATTTTGTGCTTGTACCCAGACTGGTATCTTCCCCTTTTTATGATCTGTTTATCTGCAGGTTCATGGCTGATGTGACCTAGCAGTCTGTAGCCTAATGTTTGTATAACACTCCTATCTGTTGGCAGGCTTTCCAGGAGAGCGTATGTCACTGCCTGCAGAAGTACTGCCTCAACTACTCCACAGCTCTGCTTTATCTGGACAGCCTGAAGCCCAGAGAGGACTTTGGATCTTACGTGAAGGTACAGGAGGGAACTCACAGAAGGCAGCTAAATTGTGTGTACGAGTCAGAGCAGAGGCAGGGGCGGCATGTACCTCAACAACGCTGCAGGCAGCGCATTGCAAAGTATAATGGTGTGTTCCCTTTGTACTTGGAAGTCGGAATTTCCAAGTCAGAAATTTCAAATGGAACGCCCCCTGATGTTGGATTTCTGACTTGGAAAGTCGAACAACCTCACTATCCAACATGGCAGCTCTGTGCTTCAACAGTAGTGAAAGCTGTAGTAATATATACTTTAATAGCACTTCTGTCTTATTTGTGTCTCATTAAACCAGTCGTACACACAGTCCTGTCCAACTTCTATCCGTCGACAAGTTGCTACGGTGTTGTATGGACAAAATACAGCGTCATGTGTTGTTTTCAACTGCTAGCTATTAATGCTAGCAATGGCTAGTATTGCTAGCAATGGCTAACCTTGATAGAGCTCTGTCCAACTTGTACTGGAACGAGATCAACTCGGGTGTGACGTCATTCCCAGCTCCGGCTTCCGACTTCCACGGTAAATGGAAAGCAGCATAAGAGAGAACGCAGCATAAGAGAGGACACAGCAGAATTGAGGCCTAAACCGCAAACAACCAGTTCAGTGTCACCAAGGCCTGCTAAAGAGAGTAGGGTTGGGCATCGTTTTGATTTTAACAATTCTAATTCAAATTCCGATTCTTTCTTTCGATTCCAGTTCTTATCGATTCTCGATTCTTTGAGGTTGGAGTTGAAACGGCTCACATAATTATTTCACAGAGGACATTTTTATTTTGATTCAATGGTGGTTTATAGTTTTACCGGGCTTTTTCAACGAAAAAATAAAGCCACACTTCAGAGCGCCGCTTACTGTGCTCCATGGCTGCAGCACAACAAGCGCCTGAAAGTACGCTGGCCGCTACGGAAACCAAAACTTGCGCATGTTAAATCAGATTTTCTATCGGATTCAAAACCAAACTTTACAAACAATTCCAATAAAAAATAAAAAACGATTCCATCGGAATCGTAATTTTTGAAACGATTCCAAGTTGGAACCAGTTCTCGAGGCCCAATCCTAAAAGAGAGGAATGTGACCATGTGTCCCTCGTGTAACATGGAATACAACCCTGTATTATGACCGGCACGCAGGCTACAACAAAGGGGGGAGAATACACAGCAAACTTAACGTTGACAAACTGACATTTATTAACTTCAACTGCAAACATAAAGACAATGGGATGTAAAAGTCAGGAACAGTGGCGTATGAGGCCGTGTGAATGCAATAAACAATGTGAGATGCATTGTGTCAGTGTTAACAAAAGGAGCAACAAAACAAAGGTGAACTCAGGCTGCTGCAGGATGAAGGGACCGACACACACTGGCCTGTGGGCAGGTGGGGTTAAGTAACCTGGGAACTCCAAGTTACCTCATTACCACGCCTGCAAGTGCACAAACAATAACATAGTACACAGACGCAAAGCAACAGGCTCTGGGACCGTCACACCCTGTCATCATGCGTATGTATTTGTAAGGGCTTTTGTTTTGGTCTTAGAAATCACACGCTTTTCACTGCCCATCCCCCGCCCCCCTCCATTACCTCTCTGTTCTAACAAACACCGTGACCACTCTTTCACCCCTCTTCCTTCTCCCGCCGACAGCCCTCCTCTCTCACCCTGTCCTCTCTCTTTCCCCCCAGTGGTGCGAGAGGAACGATCAGTGTCGGAGACTGCAACTGCGCGACCTGCTGGTGGCGCCGCTGCAGAGGCTAACTCGATACCCGCTGCTGTTGCGGAATATCGCGAAGAGATGCCAGACGGAGGACGAGACCAGAGGCCTGCAGGTTGTAGCAGAGCAAGTGGACACATCTATATGTGAGCACCCTGAACTACTTCCCTTTTTATTGAAAAATGCATCAATACAAAATATGTTCTCACTGACATAAACCAGTGATTTTCTTTACCACCTGAGCATTTCTGCACTGCCTTATCAGCAGACTCTCACTGACTGAGTAAACACACTGTAGGGTGGAGGGTTATATATATAAATATGGGTTATATGACTTGAAGCTCTTTTCAGCAGATCACAAGCTGAACATTCCTGTGTCAGACGTATTAGCCGTGTCATTTAGCGGACCGTGACTTAAGTGTTTCTTCAGTCGGGTGTTTGACAAACATAATAAGATACAAAAGCATGTCAAGCCAATGTAAGTAGGTTATCTTTGTCAAACAAACAGACCAGCTTGTGTCTTTTCGAACAAACAGGCTACATGATTTGGACAGCAGCCAGGAGCCCTGACCGTTTACTCCACACAGCATGCCTCTGCCTGCAGACCTGTTGTGGCGGTTTACTCTGTAACTAGATGGACAGGCTGTGGGAAATGTGCTGCTGCAATGCACCTCAACTACTGACTTTAATATAACCATTAAAAAGGTGTGGCAGAGCTGCACAGGTGGCCAGACGTATTGTAATCATGGTGAAGATGTGTAGGGCAATGTCCTCTGGGTGTGGGGGGATATTTACTGGAAAAACTGAGTGTGCTATAATCTCCCACGAATCACGGCACGGTTACGCCCGTGTTTGGCAGGCAACCATCACTATACAGGAAAACACAACGAGGTAATAAATCAGTGCTAAAGAACAATGTATCTGTCATTTGAAAGAAAATGTCATAAATATTATTTATGTCATTAAAGTGCATGGCTTTAAAAGTAGTTAATTGATCCTAAACCTATGCAGTATTGGTAGTTTTTAGCAGTACATTCCAGTCAGAGGTTTTTGTCTGTTTTGTCCCTCTTGATTGAAAGGATGCCTCTCTGCTTCCAGGTGATTTAGAGGGAAAAGTCAAATGGATGGATAACTACCAGAAGGTGAAACAGTTGAGAGATGCCCTGGTGTGGCAGCCTGTTTGGGAGAGAGACAAGCGTGCCTTCTTTCCTGAGGTCTGTGTGGTTATATGTTTGTTTGTTTATATATATATATATATATATATATATATATATATATATATATATATATATATATCTCACAGTCACAGATATAAGACACTTCATCCTCCAATAGCTTTTGTGTGCAGATAAAATGATCCAATCATATATCTGGACGTGAAATCAGATATCATGTAAAGCAAAGAAAACTCTTCCCATTTCACAATGCACTGTGTCATGAGCTTGTACTTAAGTGTCATTAACTTTGATCTTTCGATATCAGTTAACGTGCCAAAAGGTGAAAATGTTTTCTTCTGACCTTACTGACTGCTTCTCTTTCAGAATCTGAAACATCTCTTAAAGGCTGTCACTCTGGAGAATCTCATTTCTCACAGAAGTCTGCTGCACGAAGGGAAAATGGGGCTCACGGGTTTGTACAGCTGGCACAGCTCCAACACATTTTACATGCTCATTGCTTCCATTTGAGTAAAATCTCACAGCATCTTTCTTTGGTTGATCACCAGGGAACACAAAGCTGAACGATGTTTACCTGTTCCTGTTTGACGAATTCCTGCTGATCACAAAGATAAAGAGAAACAAGAAGGTTTGTCACTCTGTTGTCCTGTTATTTGTCTGATCTGGACCACG
The DNA here is from genome assembly GCF_031162955.1 of Sander vitreus. Lineage (NCBI taxonomy): Eukaryota > Metazoa > Chordata > Actinopteri > Perciformes > Percidae > Sander > Sander vitreus. Next base: position 10,610,004 of record NC_135862.1, read on the forward strand.
ACAGACATTCTGTGCAAGGCTGTACAGAGGCTTCACAACTTGTTCACACTGTGTCCTGTCTTCCTGTGTAGCGGTCCATCGGTCCAGAGCAGAATCCTCCACAGAACCTGGAGCTGGATCATCTCCTGAAAGAGGGATGCACCTTCACGGTTCTGGACCAGCCCGTCTCTCTGGACCGACTCCAGCTCAAGAACATTGATCAGCTCAATGCCTCAAGTAATATTAGTATTCTTTCTTATTGATTTCATTGGGTTTCAATCGCCCTTAGCATGATATGTTGAGAGCACACAACAGAATCAAAACAGTCAGACTGGGTCGTGATTAAATTTTTTTTATTTTTTGCAATTTTATGCTTCCTTTGTAGCATCGGGGCTGCCTCATTCTTTCATAATCATGCACCAGAACCGTTACCAGCAGTGTATCGGAGCGTTCATCCTGCAAGCTGCGTCAGAGTCTGCCAAGGTACAGTGAATTCCAAAAGGCGAGCTGGCAGAGCACCGGTTATGTTCTGTTCTCAAAAATATTGTGTACATACAATACGGATGTACATCACCTGTGGAATTGTTAATTATGTCCAAACATTTCTGCTTTCTGTGTAGCATCTACATTCACAGAGAACCACAATATTTTTAAATGTATGTTTTGCTCAAGGCAGTTTTTTTATGTGAGTTTAGAGAATTTTGAAGTAAACCAACTCATCCCTTCCACAGTATATTAGATTTACCTTGTATGCTTGCAATTACTTACTGACATAAGACTATTTGAAATTGGCCAGGGGTTTTCTTTATGAAAATGTATTTTGTCTTAAATGTGCATGCATTTTATCTGCAAGTTAGTCTTCTACTTTATAAATTGCAATGCAGGAACTCATTAGTTAACATATTAATGCATATTACATTTTCATTTACATTAACTTCCACCTATGTGCGTCTCTAGTAAGTAATTTTGTTCTTTCTGTAAATGGAGGAAAGTAGTTTAAGTAACTGGTCAGGGTTGATCTTCCATGTACGGGGCTATAGCTGGGCCTGGTATCAATCCACTTTACAAATGAAGAGTTATACAAATAAGTACAACACTATCACATGAGCAAACCATCCCAATAGCTGCTAACTGCTGGATAATAAACTTGATGACATTTCTCTTTCTGAACACCTTCATTTGTGACTTTCTGCAGAAAGCGTGGATGTCAAAGATAGAGGGCGCTGTGACGGCGCTGCTGAAGCTGGACTCTCAGCAGCCGCGAGTCAAGAGCTCCTCACTGTGGCTGGAGTCTTCACAGATATGACCAACGGCACTAGAAGCCATCTGAAATGTCTCTACACTTCACTGTCTCCTGACATTTTGTAAATTACTGTACTAGCACTAGGATCATTTTGTAAAACGTAATGTTTGCCTTTAAAGGCAGCTGCTGCAGTAGTTTACAATAAATCTCTCATTATGTAGTAAAAGATGTTCTTGAGTGTTTTTCCTTAGAACGCACATTTGATTTCTGATATAAAGTTCACTTTTCAGCAAATCAATTTTACCTCGAGTTCCATTTGGTAGCAGTTGTGAGCTTATGATCATATCATGTGCTCTTCTTTAGCAGTTGGAGATTGTTCAGTAGTGTCAATTTTGAAAAACCCATGTACCAGAAGTGCTTAAAGTGAAATTTGAACATTCATAATTCAATGACAACTGAGCAAACTCCCATATGCTAAACAAGCTCATGTGATACCGCATGATCAAAAGCTCCAGAAGAGCTACTAAATAGACCCCGAGGTGAGATTTTTAAGGATCGACCGATACTGGTTTATCAAGGCCGATACCGATTATTAGTAGTTGATGAAACCGATAACCGATATTTGGAACCGATAAATAAATAAAATAAATAAATCTTTAAATCAAAATTAAGATTTTGGAATGTTACAAACTCCAACACAAAACTTTGTGTGAATGCTTTAAGCAATGCTATTCTTTTACTTGTGTATTATGTATATTCTGTCTGTTTGATGTGTGTCTGTTAGTTTTGCTGCTGCAACACCGGAATTTCCCATTTTTTTGGGATCAATAAAGATCTATCAATCAATCAATCAATCAAAATACATTAGAAACTTTCAACATAATACAGAGTAAAAGCTAGTCAGATAGTGTTGTGGGCGGGACATTAAGTCAGACTCAGTGGTGAGTGAAATTAATTTCATCGGTTATCAGGCAAATAAAACGCAGATACAGATAATCTGCAAACTGCCAAAAAAACGATAATCCGTTTTTCCCTAGAGATTTTGCCAACAGCTGTTTCCAAGCTCAAGAATGAACTTCAAATTAAAAGGTCTTGCTTGGTGAACAAACAAAATAAAAGAAAAATATCTTTCTTCAGAGAAATATATATATTTATTTATATATATATTAAGTTGTATTGCAAATTGTATGCATTTTTAAAAGCATTTCTTAAACTTTTTTTATGTCTGTAAGAGTAATTATTATTGTCTATAAACAAAAAAACATAACACAAGATAAATAGAAACATACAGTGGGTTTTATTTAGGTTTTTCATGATGATGAATTAGAAAATCAACTGGTGCATGTGGACATAAATTACATCATTTCTCTCGACCCTTCAGGTATACTGAGATCACCCAGACTGTGGTAATACATGGTGCGTCACGGCTAAGGGCCAGTTAAGTCATCATGCATGATAACTGACAGCAACACAAAGCAAGCCACAATTCAGTGTGTACAGATCTGTGGTGCCTTTTTTGTAATAAAAAGTAAGACACTGATGAGTCCACACCCATTTTAACTGTTGTTAATGTTTCTACATCCACAAGTTTTATACATTTCCTTTTTCTCTTTCATTACAAACATTTACAAAGATAATTATGACAGCCTTAGTATTAATGAGCGGTTAAGTACATCAGGGCTAGAAATGCTGAAGCCTGTATAAAGTCGGTGGTCATACGTTTGTGGCTGGGTTCTCATACAAACGAGCCCAGAATACAATAAGGTGCAAATCATCTCTCTAGGGTTTAAGGGACTGTACAGCTTGATAGATAAATCACAAATCATTGATCAAATGCAGGCAATGACACAATATCTGTGATCTCTCAGAGTTTAGAAATAGTGCTTTTCCTGTGCCAATCTGAGGTAGACATAACAAAACCAATGCAACACTAAACGAGACAGGTGTTCTTGAGAGCTTGCAACTGAGATGGACATTGTTTTTTGAGCATACAGCAAGCATAAAGAGCTAATTTGGTAAGCCAAAGTCTGAAACAAGCTGTCTGTTGCAAAATGCCAGAACAGCCTGCATTGTCGCCTGGCTTACAGTGTTTTTGCCTCCTCCAGTCTTGAGACAATTGCACAAAAGATCTAACCAATATCGGTCAACACTTATAAATTATACAAAGCAGGAATGAACTTTTACAGTGTCCTCAGCTGCACACAGGTTGGACAGAGAACCGACAGCAACCGCTCCACCTGAAAGCAGCACCGACATCCCCAAACAACACGCCAAAGAGAGATACTGAGGGGTTCTGAGCAGCCAACGTTCATACGGTGCATCTCGGCAGACACACAGCAGGCCTTAACACTAAAGCACACACTCTGTTACAGCAATATCACACACAGCCACTGCTTCAAAGCAGAGTGCACACGCACCCACACAGCAGCTAACTGACTGACCAAGATGGATACTTTTCAGTTCAACAACGGCAGTAAGCATACAATCAATTATGCATGTGACTGTAAATGACTTGTCCCATGCTTCCTCAGAAACTCCTATGTCAAACATAGGCACCTGTGCAACAACACCTGGGTGACGAGCACCAACGTCCCCTTCGATTCAGAGGAGGAGCGTCCAGTTATGCTCAAGGACACACACACACACACACACACACACACACACACACACACACACACACACCTCCAGCAGTATTCAATGCTGCTGAGTGGAGACAAGCAGCAGGAAAATAAAATTGAAAAAAATAAACATGCAGGCATTAACATTGCAAACATTAACACGCAGAGAGAAATGTGGCACAGCAAAAACAACTGATGGTACATAAAATCCTCTCGGATCGTCATACATGCTGTGTTCAAGATAAAAATGTAGGACCCTGTGATTTAAAACACAAAATCTTCCAAAGAGACATTTAGAAAAATACTGAAATATGAAACGAGCTCTGGGTTTTCATCTCGGCTGTATTCCTGCTGCAGACATTCTTTGGTCATGAGATAGCCTAACTACATCAATTTCAACAAATACACAAACACGCTGCCGCACAAAGGAAACATGCAGTAACTGATTTGACGTCACAGTTAATCTCAAGACCTGTACAGAAAATCGCTGGTGCATTAATCGACGGATGAATTGGGTTTTTTTTTTTAAAAGGGCAGCTTTTCTTTTTACAGTTGAACATTTATAATACCAAAAACTGTAAAAAAAAATGTAAGCTGTAATTTGCTTGGTTTTGTTGTTTTATACTGTGCAACACAATGTTAACAAAAGGATCTAGTGATCTTTATTAATGTGAATTTACAAAACAATGCATACTCCTAAATTTAAAAACTCTACCTAATATTTTCTAATCATGTTTAAGCACAAATAATGACTTCCTGAAAGTAAAAAAAGAAAAAACTATTTCAGCACACTTACTATATGTATTGTGAAGGTCAAATCTGCATTACACACATAAATACAGTTAAACTGAAAAAAATATCCAAAAATATTTTTGTACTTACTGATCTTACTGATACTTTAATTCACTGTATCTTCCTATAAAAATCTGAATTTCAATTTCTTGTTAATCCGATTGGTGTAGTTATACAAAGAAAATACGTCACATTGGATATTTACAGATTTTTCTTTTCTTGACAAACTAGTTACCTGCATTTACTTTTGTAGGGCAGCAGTGATTTTCAACATCCCCATGACAATATTTACTTCCTCTTGCAGCATCACACTGACCTTACACCTCCTGACAACTGACACCAAACGTCTTACAACATACACAGCAACCACCTTGCACTTACTAATGAATCTAAAAAAAACAAAAAAAAACAATGGAGATGGTGAATAGGAACTTAAAGAGATGGATGGTGTTTAGTTCTCGCTGCCTCCACTCTCTGGCAGTCAACAGGACTAGCAAAGGCACAAAAACAGATACAGACAATCCCAAACCAAATCCAACCCCAATCCCAGTTACGTGGCTTTGGTGTCTCTTCATTAAAACCCTTCAGTTATTTCCCTCCACACGAGAGCCGGAAGTCACATGCAGGGAGTCTTTGCACTGGGTTTGTCCTTAATAGTGCACATTGAATATGACAAAGACACGCCTTCTTCTGCCCGCTGAAGTAGGAAGTGGAGGGGGAAGGGGGAGGGGGGGAAGGGGAGGAGAGGGTTGAAGGGATGGGAGTGAAATCAGCCTTGGAGGTCCTCAAAGCACGTCTCACAGACCCGTACTGGCTTTTTAGAGGACGGTGTGAAGGCGTTCCTCGATGAACACTCGGCACAAAAAATGTTGCCGCAATGTCTGCAATGGTGCTGGATAATCACAGAGGAAAAGGACAGAGAGAGAGAGAGAAAGAGAGTTACGTTACGATTTAGACAGTTAAATGTGTGTCCCTAATGTCACTTCGTTCTTACCTTCCTGACAGTGACACTAAAGCCTTTCCCGCAGGCCATGCAGTTCTGCACCTCGTGATCCTCGGCCCACTTCCTGGTCAGACTCTGGCACTGCTTGATCTAAAAAGGAACGGACAGCGGGAGTTAAAACCTGAGCATCTAACAACAGCAAAAATGTTGACAATCGTTTTCTGCTTCAATGTACACTTCAAACAAGATGTGCGGCGTTTTATTCCCGACCTGGAGCGACTGGTTCTCTCTGCCCAGCTCCTGCATGGCTGCCGTCGTGTCGTCCAGCTTCCTCCTCAGCTCCACCACCTTGGCCTGCAGTTTCTCTATCTCGCCTTCACCCTTCACACACCTGAAACGCAACCACAGAGCACTGATGATGATGATGATGTGTGTGTGCACGTGTTCATTAGTGGCTCAGGAGAATACTTAGCTGGCCGCATAATAGGCTTGTTAATGAATACTTTCAATGCACAGTGTTTAGGGGAATTACAATTTGTCTTCTGGGAAATTCCCATTTACCACATCTCTGTGCTAACATGGCACTCTATTGTTAACAGGTGTATCACATTGCACCTATTTAATTATGCACTATACACTCACAAATTCAACCCCATGTATTGAATATATTGCATGTAAAGCATTGTATGCTGACATCACCTCTCTGTTCATCCATGTTCTGCTACCTTTGTCCTAATCGATGCCTTCTTGCTTGGTATTTCTTTGCACATACCTAGCTAATAATAGGCCTTATATATATATATATAATGAATTTCACATAAGAATTGTATTCATCATTTGTTATGCACGATGAAGTTCTTTAAAACATTTTAACTGTAAATGAGTGTATGTAAAGTCGTAGAGTTGTGGGCAAAACTTCCCAGAGGCAATGTCATTAGAAGTTATGATTCAAGAATATAATATAGAAAATATAATATATATCTTTATCTTTATAATGAAGTAGATTTAATCAATGTTAGATACATTAGAAAACCTCTTCTTTTTTATTAATTATTATTAAAGGTCCAATGTGTAGGAATTTCTCCCATCTAGCGTTGAGATCATATATCGCAATCAACTCTCTCGCACCAAGCAGTTCAAAGTACGTATTACAGCTACGGTAGCCTTCACGCTTCAAAAAGCCGGTCTCTTGCTCTATTCAATATCCTTTTTCTTTTTCTGGGTGAAGAAGAAGACTCCTGTTCCTGAAATTTGGATTTTGAATATGTGTGGTCCTCCATGTTTCCTTCTTCAAACTTGCCGGGGCCGGGAAGCTACGATACCCATTAGCAGCACCTGTGAGTTTATCATGTGACAGCGAAAACACGAAAGGCGGAGCAGTATGTCCTGTATGTCCCTTACCGGCTAACGTATTTCAAGATGGCGCATGAACATGGATCGTCTACTACTTCTTATATACTGTCTATGCGTCTACCCCAGTTCATGCGAATGCAAATGTGAAATGTCAAGCCAAAAGGAATACTTGGAATTGATGGTGGTGGTAAATATTCATGAAAAAGGACAAGTTTGTGAACGGGCAACACTGATTTTGATAATGAACAACTAAACACGTTACACACTGGACCTTTAACACAATAAAAATCCTGGTGACTTCTGAAACCGGCACTGGATGCAAGTGGTTTCAATAATCTGAATGTGCCGAATGAAAAGCATCCGTGCAGCAAAGGTCTGACTATGGATTACCAATTTATCTTTTCACTTAACCTTTAGGCAGCCGACTCAAGTCACCACCTCTGAATACAGCCACAAGTGCTGTGAAAGAGGGATTAAAGCCATTTCTCACTCTTGCTACTTTAACTCGACATAATTGAGTGATTTTAGGGCGCTTTCACACCTATAGTTTGGTGGACTCGATTCGGAGGTGAAGTTGCAACATTGTGGCATTTTTCATTTGGTTCGGTTTGCTTTCACACTGCACTTTGTCAAACGCACCAAACGCTGTAAACACATGTCCCGCGATCGAAACGGTCGCCTGTTTATTGGACAGAATATCCGCAACTCTGAGACACTTCTGGTCTCAGAAATAATGGAGCAACACCAAATTATTAACGTCTTGGGTTTCCTGGTTCTGCTTTAGTGTTTCTAATATTTTAGAAGGCGGCGAACAATGTTAGAAGATGGCTGTATCTCATGTGACCTTGTTATTTGTACATGCTGTGACTATACAAATCACAATATGTAAAAAGGAAAATGTTGAGCAGTAGGCTAGTTGGAGCCGGTTACCTCCAGGATCTATGCTAAGCTAGGCTAGCGGTGGCTGCGTCAGACAGAGTTACGACACGCACGGAGATGAGAAGGGTATGTATGGACCTATCTAACTCTGGGGGATACGGTGAATACGCTAAAGTCCCAATAGGTCAGCGTGTTCCTTTAAATCATATAGAAGTCCGTAAATTGTGTGCAAGGTTGAAATTGTGGGCTAGTAAATGCATTGTTTTTGGTCCACTTCCTGTATTTGGGTCGGATTGCGTTCTCACCTAAAGTGAACCGAACTCTAGTTCACTTGAAAGAGGTAAGTCAGTAGTAGACCGCTATACAGGGTGGTTGCATAGTAAGTGCTTTGGGGTCCTTCTGTAAGTCATTTTGGGGTACAATGGTTCTGGAGAATGCTACAAGCAGCAATACCACAGGCCAAGCAATCGGCCCTTTCCTAACAGGCACATTTTGAATGGGCATTGTACTAGTACCTTTTTAAAGCGTTTACATATTTGTATAAAACAAAGAGTCCTTACTTGCAGGCTGACATGTTGTTAAAAGGGAAACAATATCAACTCGCCTCTCCAAAAGAGCCCGTCTCTCGTCCTGGTTGTTCTGGACAGTGGCCTCCAGCACAGCAATCTCTCCTCTCAGCTCATCGATCTGCTTCTCCAGTTCGCCTACTCTCCGTTGGCTGCCCTGCCACTCCCTCTTCAGCGTGGCCACGTTTTCGTTCAGAGCCGTCACCTGCACACCCATCTTAGCTGCTGTCTCCTCCCCATGCTTCACCTGCTCTTCTCTCGCTCGCTTCTCGGCCGACTTTGGAAAGAAGCATTGATCGTGTCGTGAGAAGGGATCGGAAGGAGTGAATGATATTTAATCCACTGATTTAAAATCATTTGGTGGAATTTGGCAAGTGAGCATACCAACTGATCCTCGACAATCTTGGTTTGTGCGCGGAGCTGCTCCTCTCGCTGGCTCCTGCTGTCCCTGGTGGCCTGGTGCTCTTTCTGCTCCTGCTCCAGGCTCTTCTGTGCTGCCTCCACCTGACCCTGCAACTCCACTTTCTGCTGGATCAACAGCTGCTTGGCTTCCAGCAACTCACCCAGCTCCTGAAAAGCAACAAATCTGTAGCTCAATGCACAATATTTGGTTGTAAAAAAAAAAAAAAAAAAAAAAAAAAAAAAAGGCACCTGTTGTGTCTCAAAAACTCGTTTCACCCATGGGGTTAAACTTTAAAAGGCTTGAGCAGGTTTGAGCTTAGGAAATTATTGCTCTGACAACAGCTTCGGACCGATCTTAGGACAGCTTTGAAGAACTGAGAAAGCCAATGCTCACGTCAAATTGTCAACTCAAGCACGCACAGTTACAACTTTGAAGAATGTGGCCCTAATGACCTGCAGTATTCATGAGTTAAGCTGTTTACATAAGACACAAGCATGGGAAGCCGGTCATGTCAGCCAGTCTGGGACATACATTTTACTATTAACTATTTTTCTGAGGAATATTCCAGCCTCTCTGTTCCCCTTTAAATCCAAAGAAAGACATTGTTAGTTAGTTATTTAGTTTTATGAAAAGTGACTGACCTTCTCACTCTTCTCCGTTACTGCTTTTAATTCAGAAGTCAGTCTGGTGTTATTCTTTTCCAGGACACTCTTGGCTTTGTTCAGCTCCTCCACTTTACTCCTCTCCTTCTCCAGTTCTTCCTTTACTTGACCCTGGGTGAGCAAGCACAGTTAGAATATACTGTAATAATATGAACTTAATCACATCAAGTCATATTAAGTGTTTGTGTCTATGTGGGTTAATCTGTTTGTCTGACCTGTTGCTTCTGTAGTTCCCTCAGGGTTTGTTCTTGCTGTTGGAGCTTCTGGTCCCGTTTTGCCAGCTCCTGCTCCAACGAGCCCTGGCCCGTCTGCAGCTCTTGGATCTGAGCCTCTAAACCTGTCTGATGGTTGCGGTTAGCGGCCAGCTCTTCCTGAGCCAAGTTCAGCTTCTCCTCTGACGCCTACAGTCAGAGATAGGTCAAATGCACTCACTGAGGAAGGCCAACAGAGAAATCGACAAAAGCAGCAGGGTCTATGGGAACTGCTTAGGAGGAGTGTGTGTTGATTTTGGTTTTTTATTCATCAGTCTACAAGTCCAAAATCATCAACAGCCCTCCCTATCCTTAATCCATCACTGAGAATAAAAGTGTAGCATCACAGCTTCTGGATTCAACATTTAACCTCCTTGAAGTTACTACAAGAAACCTTTTGTGGTGATTTTGGCAGCCCCTGTGGACAAAAGCGTTAAGAAAAGCTCTCATTTTCCTGCAGCAGGGTCTGGTAGTCTGCCCCGCGCAGCCCCTGCAGCTGCAGGCAGATGGAGAGAAGCTGCTGCGGGGCAGCAGGGTCCGCCTGCAGCTAGAGATGGCCCGATACCATTTTTTGCTTCCCGATACCGATTGTGATACCTGAACTTGCGTATCAGCCGATACCGAGTACCGATCCGATACCAGCGTGTCATATATTTTATTATGTTTTAACAAGTGTATACTACTATCCCTGTATGGATGTGATATTATTTCTATCTTTGTTGTCAGTCTGGCTCAGGTTAAACTCTTTGTGAAACATGAACAAACGCAAACAATGAACGCCACAGAACGTTCTTTTATTATCCAGTTTGACAGTCACTTATAACATAAATAAACTACTTTAACGTAGGTTTTCTTTAGGGCTTTATTACGTGGTATCGGATCGGTGCATAAACTCCAGTACTTCCCGATACCGATACCAGCGTTTTAGGCAGTATCGGAGCCGATACCGATACCAGTACCGGTATCGTATCGGTATCGGAACATCTCTACCTGCAGCTGCAGTAGCTGAAGCTCGCTGCCCGCTTTCATGGGAGCCAACAGGCCATATTGCTAGGAAGAAAGGGATGCACGCAGTGGCAAGTCGAGGTGAAGTTCTTCCTGGACCACGTGGAAGATCCTCCCGACCACCACCTTGTCTTTTGCCGGAACAATCAAGATTGGTGGGTACCGGGGGAGCAGCGAGGCACCAGACCCGGTAGCAGGCATTAAGAATAACTATATAGAAATAGCCAATAGCTCGCTGATAGTCTTGTTTGCCTATGTAGGTCATACATAGGCATCAGTATTACATTGAGACAGTTTGATAGCCAGTTAAAAACTCATTGTAGCAATTCAATAAGTTAGTAAAGTACATTAAGCCATTATCAGTCTCTACTCCTCCAGCCCTTCCTGCATAAACCTACCTTCAGATCTTGTCGCATGGCAGAGACCTCAGACTCCTTGCCGTACAAGTCAGACTGAAGCTTAGTGAGGCTTTCCTGCCTTTGCGCCAAGGCCTTCTGCAGCTCTGTCGTCCGACTGTTCTCAGAGGCCAGCTCCTTGCCGAGATCTGACACCTGAGCCCTCAGCTTATGCTCCTCTTCCGTCTGGAGGTAAGAGTCAAATGCACACATTCATAAACATAATCCCTATTGGCAGCGCACAAATTACTTCCACACAACCGTGTGGGAAAATACAGTAAATATAGCAATAACAATCCACTCAAATTATAGGAAGTGTAGCTATGTGGTGAAGTACGATGACAGTTGTCAGCAGTATGCGTGTCTGTATGTGTATTTAAAAATGTTACTTGCCTTCTTGACATTAACTTCTTGTAACTTTGCCACTTGGCCCTCCAGTTTCTTCATTTCCTCCTCAAAGGACCCCTGGGACATCTTAAGTTGTGCCTGCAACTTCTCCAACTCTTTCTCTTTTTCCTTCAGCGCCCCCTGAGCCTTTAAGTGCTGCTGCTCCAACGTGGTCAGCTGCACCTTCAACTTTTTCTCTGCCTGAAATTTGTAAACACACAGCAGGGTCCGTAGGTTCAAACAAACATTCAAAACAACAATGCTCGATTTTCCATTTTATCAGAGGCTTACCTCTCCCATCTGCTCCAACTGATCTTTAGATTCTTTCATTGCCTTGGTGATGGCCTCGTTATTCTTAAGAAGCTCCTGTCTGGCCTTCTCATTGGAGTTTTCCTGAGGATTAGGACAGATTAATTAATGTTGTGAATGTCCTGGTGATGTAATGAGGTGGCTCCCTACGTTGAAAAATGGAAAACAGCAACTTAATGAACCTACCTTCTCCTCCATTGCTGACTTATGGTTCTTCCTCTCTGTGTCCAGTTGACTCTGACTCTCTTTTAGTGCCTTATTAGCCTTTCCTAGACTCTCCTGCGTAGAGGCAAGCTCCTTCCTTTGAGCCTCTTTCTCTTGTTGGGCCTTTTGTAAGTCTACTGTCAGGCTCTGAGCTTTCCTGTCCAGCTCTGCATGTTTCGTCTTTCCCTCCTGGCTCACCTTGTCCAGATCCAACTTCAGAGCAGCTTTGTCCTCCTCACTGCGCTCCAGCTGCTGCTGAACGTCACTCAAAGCAGCCGCTTTTTTCTTCAATTCCTCTTGTAGTGTTGTGGCCCTTAACAGTGGAAAACCATATATGTTGTATTATAGAGAACTAATAAAAATACAGTGAAAGAAACCAAAAACCAGAATAGCATATGGTTGTACTATCACTAAAATGCTGTGACAGAGGGTTAGTTACAGGTGTGTCTACATGCATGTATTACTCGCTTGCAAATCTTAAAATCAGGTTTAATTGAAAGTAATGCACCAGTACAGTTTATCTCACCCTGCTTTCTCAGTTTCCAGCGAGCGCTGTAGCTCCTTGGCTTTCCGCTTGACCTCTGACCCCTCCTTTTGCAGCTTCTGCATTTCTTGCTGCACTTGGTCCCGTGTGGCCTGCAACTCCCCAACCTTTGACTCCAATTTCTGTCAGATTAAAACACAAGATTCATTTAGAACAAGCAATATCTATGTTTACTGAGGGCACAAGAGACAGGAATGTTTTAGACCTAACATCATCCCCTCTTATAGTCCAGCATCAGGTACTCGCAATCACAAACCTTATTGATCCCCTCCAGCTTCTCTATACGCTGTTCTGAGGCCAATAGTTTGTCTTTGCATTCCTTCAGACTGGTGTCCATCTGTGTGCACTGCTCCTGTCTCTCCTTGAGCCTCTGGGCCTGTTCCTCCACCTTCTTCTGAACTTTATTCAGCTCCTTTACAAGAGGGTGGGAGAGGGTGCAGGATACGAGAGGGAAAAGTGAGTATAGTGAAGTGGGAGAAGGAAGAAAACAACACATATAAGTCAGGGAGTGACAAATATTTTCAAAGCACGGTACAAGACATAAGGTGGCACAACATCAGTGGCACAAAGAAGACGCTAACCTGCTGCTTGTCCTGCAGTGCATGTTGAGCAGTCTCCAGGTTGTTTTCCAGGTTTGCCTTCTGCGCAGCCTTGGCTGCCTCTGCAGATAGCAGCATCTCTGTCTTTGCCTTCAGCTGAAGAAAACATGAGCCGCAAAAACTTATTCTCTTTTTATAAAAAGAATCTGTAGGACAACATACTGTTTTAGGCTCAATCTGTCTATGAATACAAACTGGACAACAATATCAATGACCACACCTTAGGTTATTAAATACGTAATTACACAGATATGTTTGTCAAGGGGTGTACCTGAGCATCCAGCTGGGCTACTTTCTCCTTGCTGTCTGCGAGCTGGGCGGTGAGTTCAGTGACGGAGGTCTCCAAGGTGTGGGCTCGGTCCTGGGCTGAACGCAGCAGGGTCTTCTGCTCCTGGACCTGCTCATGTAGGTTATCCTGGGCTTGCTTGTTGCTCTCTGACTGGTTCTTCAGCTTGTCTGTCAACTGTGTGACCTTTAAGACCCACATTTACAAAAACGCTCAAAGCTCAAAAATGACAAATAGTTCCCTGTCGTTATTGTTAATGGTAAATAAAACTGGCCTTTTTTTATATGATTTCTATATGTTTTAATCTACACTGCAGGTTTTAGTTGTGACAATACACGTATTAGTTGTGTGAGGGGTGGCATGTGTCTTATGGCATATTACTTTTGTACTACAGAGAAGTGACATGAACGTGGACCTTTCAAAGAAAGCGTGTGTGTGGGGCACCCACCTGTTCCTGTAGTGCAAGGTTTTTCTCTTTTAGCTGGTTGAGGACAGCCGTCTCTCCCTCACCGGCCTGGATCTTGGCACACAGGTCATCTCTCTCGGCTTCCAGCTGGCTCACAATGTCCTTACTCTTCTGCAGCAGAGCCTCCAGATTCTGGATCTTTTGGTCCTTATCTCCGATCTGACGCAGCACCTGCTCCAGGTCATTCTGCAGCATGAAGGCAGCGTAGCAGAAAGATGACAGGTATTTTGGCAGAAATATTTATTTTATGTTGTGTGCGAAATATATATTAAGATGTACCTTAGACCACACCAAGGCATAATATACCCGTTTGTTTTTGAACGGAAAAAATGTAATGCTATAATAATAAAGAAGTACACTATAATCTAATCAAGCTTCTACACACAAGCTGTAAATAATATTCCAATTACTGTATACATTTGTATTGTACCAATATATAAGGCAACATTGTCATGTGGCACCTACTTTTGTTTAGTTACAGTAAAATAACATTTAAAGGGATACTTTGCCGATTTTAAAAGGTCCCATGGCATGAAAATTTCACTTTATTAGGTTTTTTAACATTAATATGAGTTCCCCCAGCCTGCCTATGGTCCCCCAGTGGCTAGAAATGGCGATGGGTGTAAACCGAGCCCTGGGTATCCTGCTCTGCCTTTGAGAAAATGAAAGCTCAGATGGGCCGATCTGGAATCTTCCCTATATGTCATCATAAGGGTAAAGGTTACCTCCCCTTTCTCTGCTTTGCCCACCCAGAGAATTTGGCCCGCCCATGAGAAAGAGAGAGACATCATGGCTTGCAAACAAGCAAAGCATGGCAGTTAGTCAAGGCCAAACCCCCCCCCCCCCTCCACCTTGCCCCCCCCTCTCTCCTCCTTAATAGCATTTAAAGCTACAGACACAGAAATGGCACATACTAAGGAAAGGTCATTGTGGGACTGGCTCTAGTGGCTTTAATTCTGCACCAAGGTTGAATTTTGGGAAAGAGACTTCAGATACAGTATTAGGGGACCACTAAGGCCTGTATAAAAGAGACTTCAGATACAGTATTAGGGGACCACTAAGGCCTATATAAAAGAGACTTCAGATACAGTATTAGGGGACCACTAAGGCCTATATAAAAGAGACTTCAGATACAGTATTAGGGGACCACTAAGGCCTGTATAAAAGCATCCAAAAAGCAGCATATCATAGGACCTTTAAACCAACTCTGTGTCATCTTGTTGTGGGCAGTGTGTGCAGATCCCTCCATGGTGTGGTGCTGGTCTCCGCAGAGCGGAGCGGGGGGGGTGTCTGCTGAGATCCACCGGCTGACACGAAACGACGCAGCGACACGGAGGGAAGGACGATCAGCAAAATATCCCTTTAAGAGTTCAATGTTGCAACGTTCTAAATCCGCATTCTGGTCTGCACCATTATGGATCAAAACCTTTGCATCATGTAATTTACTACATTTTCAACTACTTAATGATGGAGAACAGCTTCATGAGTGAGCAAACTCAAGTTAAATATCAAACAATGAAACTATCATCACAGTATTATCACCTCTTCTTATTGCAACTACGTCACACATTATTCTAAGTAGAAACTCTTGGTGATTTTGAAACTCACTGTACAGCGCAGCCTCTCTTGGCTTTACGCTCTCCAATATTGTAATCAGAGGGGTTTTCTTGTGAACAGTACCTGTGCCTCGCGGAGTTTGCCGTTAGTGTTTTGCTGCAGCGCCTGCAGCTCCTGGTGCTGCTGCTTGGCTTTCTCCAGCTGGTGCTGCAGGTCTGTATTCTTACTGGCACTCTCCTTCAACTACACAAGTGGCACACAAAATCACTTTTATTTCATTTTCCTACATTTGTTTTGTTTTATTACCGTAAACCTAAATGCACTGCTAATTTCATTATGTGCACCTTACGGTTTCCGTATTATCAGTCAACGGTTACATAAACCTAACCTAAAGACACTGGCATATCTCACAGCATACATTAGATCTTACAATGCACACTTTAACATCAGACACATTTAAGTAGAGTTTCCCTGTAGCGATCCTTAGGGTTTCATCTGATGCCTACCTGTTCTTCTGCACGGGACAGTTTGAGCTGCAGGTCGGCTGCTTGCTGCTCGCGGTCTTTTAGTTTCTCCCCAGACAGCTGCCTCTGTTCTTTAAGACGACCCTGCACCTCACCCAGCTGCCTCTCCGTCTCCAGCAGTTTGGCGTGCAGCTAAGAAGAGCACAGAGAAAGAGGGGGGATGATTCAGATGGAAGACACAAGATGACAATGTTAACAGCAAGAAACACAGCAGATGCTGGGATGAGGAAACCTGACGCCTGGAATCCTCTTTGACTTTGGTTTTTAACACATCACTGCGTGACATCTATGCCATATAATTATTAGTGATTTCTTTCTTTGTCGGTTCCCTTCCCTTCCCTTCCCTGGTTCTCAGTAAGTGCTGCTGGAGAGGCTACAACACTGCAGTGTGTTGACATGATGGGAACAACATGGGACTGGAGGGGCCACTAAATACTTTGATGAGTATGTAAATGACATAAATCATATATGACCCTCACAGTCCCAAATAAACATCTATGGGTGAAGTGTTAAGCCGAAATTATACTGTCCGTGTCCGCGAGCGCTCAAGGGTCCGCGTGACGTAAATGCCGTCAACAGAGGGTTTACATGTAGGCTCTGTGCAGATGCCGGTGTACAGCCAATTTGATTTGACCGCGTGGACTTGCCGGACATGTCGTAGCGTAGCAAACTGCTGCCCATGTGTGGAACACGTCCTCCAAGCTAATAGTATAAACAGGGTTACTATGGGAGTTCAAGAGTATAATCCCCATCATCAACACACTAAATGAGGAAACATATTTTTGTAGAATAGTGTTCATCCCTCCAATAGAGATCAGGAGAATCTATCACAAGGCACACTGAAGCTGTTCCAAAGGCTAACGGTGACCAAATATCTTACTAATACATTTAATGTCGATTTCTTCTTTTGTCACCCATCAGTATATCAACATCATCCTCCAACGTCACCCTGCATGTACTCTTGTGTGTGATCATTTTCCTCCCTACTTACCTGACTGATCTCAGTCTGCTGCTGAGCACCTTGGCTGTCTTTTTCTTCCCTTTGCTGTTCCAACTGTTTCCTCTCAACCTTCAGCTCGGCGTGCTTCACCTCCAGCTCCGTGATCTCGCTCTTCAACTTTGCCACCTCCTCAGCCCTCTCTCCAAGCTCCGTCTGGGCCTTCTGCACGGAGGCTTCTGCCCCTGTGGCCCGAGCCTGGAGCTCTTGAACCTCCAGCTCCCTCTCTCTCAGGCTGCCTTGAACTCCCTTCTTGGCAGCCTTCTCAGCTTCCAGACACTCCTCCAGTTTCTGATACTCTTTCTCCTTGCGTGCAAGCTTCTCAGACAGGCTCTGTGAGAACAGGAGAGGACAACATGAGGCAGATTGCCTAGACGTTTGGAAACTATGGGAGTGAAAGCTGTCCCCGAGTAGGATTGAAAGTGAAAATGAGCAATGAAAAAAATATAACAATTTTCTCGAGGGAGAAGGGTCTCATGAAAAGGATAAAGATGTTTGAAAAGTGTTTGCAAGGTTAATCAGGAATTGTTTTAGTCATTAACTGAGCCACACCGTAACATGAACCATTTGTCTTTTCTAAATTTAAACAGTTGAAGTGATAGGAGTGGCAACACCCACAACTCATGCGATATAAGCTATGGAAAAGAACAGTCGGCTGTCAAGAGTCAAAAGTAAAGTGAGGTATGGCATTTCTAGGGGAAGGTTTACGACACAGGTCTTTGAATAACATGGTATGTGAACAGCACTTGCGCTGGTGTAAGCTCTGGCAGTAAACTTGGAAACGCGGTGATAAAGAACAAAATGTTGTTGACAGTGGAACGTGCTGCTAACTAGGGAGTGTGACAGGGCACCTGAACTTTACAGACGTTCAATAAACCTCTACAGGCCACCACAGCAGCTGGCAGGCCAAACCCTGAAGCATGGGGTAGGGGGCAACACACTAGATATCCAGTTGTGTTATCCCATTCTTACCCGGAAACCTACTTGGCAGGGAGGGCATTGACATGCCTGATGTGGGAGGATTTAATCTCTGGCAGGAACCCTGTGCCTCCATTCCCCAGTTGCCATTGCACCGGTGCAGTTACCTGTGATTGTATTTCACCCCAAGTGACAAAGCTGCCATGGCAGAGACCCCCCCCTGCTGGTTTAATTATAGAGCTGCGTGCGATTTTGTCACAGAGGGCTGGTGACAGCGTGGCATTGTGATGAGGCCTGATGCCGAGCAACAGAGGAAGGTTTACAGAAACTGAGATGGCGTGCTTTGTACTTGAGGGGCAGCTGGCAAGGCTTATTAACTGATTATTACTGAAGTAAATCCTACACAATCTATTGCTGTATAATTTGTGGCAGATGCCGTAGCAGATATGTTTGCGCCTGCAGTAATCTGCTGAGAGTGACAAAACTGTCACAACTGTAGTTGCCGTTGTGTGTGGTACCTGGCTTTCCTGCTGCAAATTATTCAGACTGCTCTGCAGCTGGTGGATCTGTTGTGTGTAAACAGCTGCTTCCTGTGGACCCTTCTCCAGCTCTGCTTTTAGTTGGTATATGGTCATCTGCAATACAATAGACACACATGTTACACTCTTTTGTAAACCACTGAGTGCACATTCAAAGAACTGAAGCACCACGCTAAACAACTGACATAAAAGAAGAAAACAAACCCAACATGGATTAGTAACAACCAGGATTCGGTCGTACAAAAAAAAAACATGAAGAGGTAACGCATGGTTTAAAAAAAAGAAAAAAAGAAATCACTTTCTGAAAAACTTTTTAAACTTATAGAAACTCAAAAACATGAAAGCAAGTTTGGGGCCAACTTGAAACAACATGTTTTACCTCTAGTTTACGAATCTTGAAGAAAGAGTGAGTATTGTGGAGGGATACAGTAAGTGAGGAGCAGAAGAAGAAGGGGAGGGAAAAAGAGACACAGACAAAGGTAAGTCACGATACAACAGCAAACAGCCAATCTGCAACACAAAGCGAGATGCCCCTTGGATGAGAGAATAAATAATCAAATGTATCACGAATTTACCGTGAACGGCGGAATTAAAACAACTAAACTATATTTCGCATCAACGCTACAGTCTTGTAGATGATTATGCAAACTAAGGGAATCGGTGTGCGTGTTCATGTGCCTGCAACAAATACACTTTAGGATGGAACAGTGAGTAAAGCGAGAATCAGACAAGACATTCAGGTGTTTTGGGCCCCTCACCTCTGAGGTAGTGTAGTTAGCCTGCAGCTGCTCGTAGTGGGTTTTGAGGCGTTCAGACTCTTCCTCCCTGTCACGGGTCAGACTGTCCATCAGTGTCTGGACCTGCACCAGCTCCTTCTGCAGTACCTCCACATCCTCCACTCCCGGTCGCTGCAGCTAGGGGGCAGAGCAGAGGCACTGTGTTAAAGCAGTGAGAGTTGAGTGGCAGACAGTGGGGACAACAGGCTTTTTGGTATCACGATCAATCCAAACTAGATCCTTAGTAATAGCTGAAATGTTCAAGTGAATATGGATCTTTGAAGCTCTAGAACCAAACCTATATGTTTGTATGTAGCCTCTGACTCCATATAAGTAAAATATATATATATATATATATATATATATATATATATATAATAACAGACATAACATAAAAGTGGAACCGCACAACTTTACTTAAAGTGCTCATATTATGCTTTTTGGCTTTTCCCCTTTCCTTTATTATGTTATATATCTTTTTTTGTGCATGTTATATGTTTACAAAGTGAAAAGGCCCAAAGTCCACCCAAAGGGACTTACCATCTCCAACAGAAAACACTGTTCACAAACTGCTCTATTGTAGTCCAGCCTTTACTTCCGTGACAAACGTACTTTGTAATACACGTTATAATGCTCACCTAGCTGCTGGCGTGGCACGCCCTCATACTCTGCTTCTGACTGGCTAGTAGTCCTTACCTAGCTACTGAGCATGTGCGACTCCCAACAAAGATGGAACAGAAGTGAGATGTCTCACTCTGTATCTAAAACAGAGAGCTCAGCACACAGGGTGAAAAGAGGAGCTGCAGCAATGTGCAGTACAACAAAAATATGGTGTTTTTTGAAAATGAAACCATGCAAACCTATTCTGGTATAACCTCTAAATACAATAATGAAGCTGAAAATGAGCATAATATGAGCACTTTAATAGAACAGATGGAGTTCTGTTTCACGTTTCTATAACAACGGTGAACTGATCTGCTTTGATTCTTCCACCACACAGCTCAGAGCAAAACGGATGTCATCGTGTCGATTCAACGTTATTCTTTCAAACTCTAAAAAACAACATTCATGAAAGGTCTACACAAAGTCTGTCACAAGCCTAGTTAGAAGAGGATGAATACCAAATGGAAACTTAGTGTGCGCTGTACCAGTTCTGTTTGGAGTCTCTCGTTCTCCTGCTTCTCTTTCTGTAGCTGTTCGGTCAGTTTGCCCAGCCTCTGGTCAGCAGCCTCCCTTAGGCTCTTCTCCTCATCATAGCGGGACTTTAAGTCTGTCAGATTCAACATATTTAATATCCAAATCAAAACAACACAAATATCGCACTTGTTCACATCATCCGAGTGATTTAAGGAAATCAGTGTAAACACACAATGGATGGATTGAGTTCAACAGTGGTCTAGTAAAGGAGTGTTGGTAAATGATGCAGACACAGGCCTCCCAGTTTTCTGGCGCCACACTAACCTACTATCTCTGTGGCCAGCTGGGCCGCCTTCTGCTCAAACAGGTCTTTCATCTGCTTGATGTTGAACTTTTCGGTCTCCGCTTCATTCAACTTCCTTTCAAGGGCTGAGGGAGAGAAAAAAAGCGCCACATATTAGTGATGAATGGTCATGATGAGAGCTTTTCCCACAGTTATCTTAAATATAATGTCACTTACCTGCATCCTCTGAGCCCGTCTGTCCATCATTCTGTGGAATGGAGGGAAAGAGAGAAACATGTACAGTAAGAGTAAGCATTGCAATCATGTTTTATCAAGCAGTTTTATATTCAGAAAGCCATCATAATATATATATATTAAATATCTTGAAGGAATTACTTGCTTCAGTTGTCCTTGGACTTTGTCTAACTCCTTCTTGAGCTCTTCAGAGAACCACTTTTCCTCCTAATCAGGTGAAAACACACGCACAGACACATATAAAGTATTTATTGGGCCGACTATTGACACACCTCTGTTGGGTTCAGAAACTCCACTATACCTTGAGGGAAGTATGCAGGTCCTGAACCTCTTGCCGCAGCATTGTAAGGTCTTCCCTAAAAGGAGGAAAGAGCGTGTTCACAAAACGACACAAACGTGACACAAAAGTTCTGTCGCCATGAGGTCAGACTCATTGTCCTAATTATTTCAACACCAATATCTCTATATCTCACCGAGTGGGTGCCATATGAGTGGGCAGGTCTCCGGTGTCATGGAACAGCTGATAGTGCTTGAACAGCTCCTCTGCAGAATTGTGTGACTTCATGCACTGAGGACAGATGAAGCCCTGAACACAGAAACACACCGTAGGAATCAAAACCATGTGATAAGAACTCTGCAGCTCTGCTTCCAGGTTAGAAAAAAAAAAAAAAAAAAAAGCGAGAAAAAGTTATCGATTAAGAAAAACCCATGCCGTGTCCGTGTTACCTCAGACGTCTGATCGTGGTTAAGGTCTGTGCTGGGCTGCTCCGGCTCTGCGTTCTGGGACCCTCCCTTCCCAGGAGTCTGAAGAGGGGAAAATTGACCATATGAGTCTGAATGTATAAAAGCACTATGTACACCTTTGTTAAATGACTTCACCGCCTGAGAGAAGCAGTTAAGCAATGGTAGGGAGATGATTTGAATATACTGAACTTATAATAAATGAATGCACTAGTATTTTCCAGAGACATTTGAACTTCATATACACCTCTGACTTCGATGTGTGCTCTTTACTTGCTTTGTTTGCTGCATCTTGGTAAATGCTGGATCAAGTGAACAATAATTCAGTTCAGAATAGAACAGCAAGGCTTCCCAGAAAAGAGGCCGAGGGCTTTTGACAGTCATGGCTCACATGTCTCAAAAACATCAATGCTGGGTGTGACTAATAAGCCTTAAACGAATGTTGTGTAAACGATTAACTCAACGCCGGAATGTTGTTGTATTGGAAGCATGATACGGGTCAACTTTTCCCCACTTCTTTTTTGCAAAACCTCTAAAGCTTTGCAGTTTTTGAGTCCAGCCACAAAATCCCTATTGGATTGAGGTCTGGACTCTGATTTGGCCACTCCACAGCACTAACAATATTGTTTTGCAACTGCTAGAATTCTCTGTGATTTGCTGTGTTGATTTGTTGCCTGTACCATCAAAACCCTGCCTCCAGCAGAGTGGCATTCTGACAGCATGATGCTGCCACCGCCATGCTATATGGTAGGGATGGTGCGTGTCTGCTGATGTGCCATATCTTGCACCAAACATTTAGTAGGACTACCAAGTGCTCCACTAAGATCTTATCAGAGCATATGACCTTCTTTCACTTTGTTGTAGAGCTGCAACTAACGATTATTTTCATAGTCGATTAATTTGTTGATTTTTTTTCTTGATTAATCGATTAGTTGTTTGGTCTATAAAATGTCAGAAAATTGTGAAAAATGTGGAACAGTGTTTCCCAAAAGCCCAAGATGACGTCCTCAAATGTCTTGTTTTGTCCACAACTCAAAGATATTCAGTTTACTGTCACAGAGGAGAGAAGAAATTAGACAATATTCACATTTAAGAGGCTGGGATCAGAGAATGTTGACTTTTGTCTTAAAAAATAACTCAAACCGACTAATCGATTATCAAAATAGTTGGCGATTAATTTAAGAGTTGACAACTAACCGATTAATCTTAACAATCTCCATTTCAGAGTCTACAACAACTTTTGGCAAACAATAGCCCACATGTCAAGTGAGTTTTTTTTTGTTTCCCCAACAGTCAAAAAGCTCCAACTGGTGAAGCTCCCTGGCAAAAGTAAGCAAGCACAGCGTCTCTTATCTGTGTGTCCACAGGCCTCTGGTCTCTCTCTATTGTTCTTCTCACAAATTTATGGCTGTGCCATATCTATTTTCTACGACTGACCTTATGATAAGGATAGTCACCGCCGCGCTAATGTTCTTGTATCCTTGACCGTGACCTGACTTCCCGTTACATACAATAACCTTGTTGCAGATGTTTTCACCATAGCTTTTGCAAGGAAACTGACTAGCCAGCAATTGGACCTTCCAGATAACTGACCGCAGGCATTCTCTTGTCCAGTTCAACTTTGTGATTGTTAACTATTATGTGACTTTACGCTGAGTGTTTATACATGCATTACTGCAACTATGTGGTCTACTCTGCTCTCTACACAGCTCGGAAGTAGACTGGAATAGGGTCACTTCAAATCAGCTAAGTCTACTTGCCTGAAGCACAAACATAACGGTACAGTATGTAGTGGAAGTGCCACTGGTGGTCCATTCACAAAAGGGGTTTGCCTGGGTTGGTGACAGCCTACGTGAATGAAATAGGTTTAACATTTGGGTTTGTGAGCTGGGAGGGGGACTTTGAGCACTCTGAACAGAGTTATCTCAGAGCCTATTGGATGGTAGACAAACACCCATTTGAAGGCCGGCTAAGCATTTGCATGATGGAACAACCCTTGACCCAACTCACATAAACTACATGCATGAAACAGCACTACACTGGCTTTACCTAAATAAAAATAATAATCAATCAATCAATTCACAGGCCCTGTGTGCATAAATGGGAACCTTACTTTTTTACTGATTTATTAGCCTATACGGTCTTGAAATAGACTGACAACATGATTTTTGTCTACCTAATACACCATTAAGCACAGTTTAAAACATGTTGAAATTTGCATCATAAGTGCTGCAAATATAAGCAAATTCTGATCAAAGGTGATAGAGTAGTCCTGCCATGATACAGTTACAAAATGCATTGTAATCTTTATTAGCAAAGTGGCCATGAACTGACATGTTATAAAAAACAAGTCAGTGGTTCACAAACATTTTCATATGGAGGACAGATATGTACTAGAAAAATCATAATTAGATTGTTTCCTATAACATAAGCCCTAAACCCAGGAAAAAGTCTGTGTTGTTGGCTACACGGTTTGAATAAATAACAAGCTACTTCACGGGTCCGCTGTAGATTTATGTGAAGAGGTAACGAAACACAACAGTAATTAAAAAATTATATAAATTAATATAAAATATTTTTTGTTTTTCTTCCTAACAGTAATCCCTTTGAGGTTACAGGTCCTGACAATCCTTGACCTAAATGCATAATGTTTTAAGCATAGACTGTAGGTTTTAAGATTCAGTATCTCAATGACTACTTTGCAAGCCCCACATTTACAGTTACCTATAGCATGGACACAGGGTATTACCTGGATATCAAAGTGGTCAGAAATGGTAGCAATTTCATTTTTGATCTGTACACAAAACCTGCATATCCAAATACACTATAAACATGAAAACAGTTTGCATTCACCCTCTTTGGGGAAAAAAAGCCTCCTAGTCAATTAGCAAGACTGAAGATGATCTGTGACAAAAATGATAACAAATTGAGGATGTTGGGAACATTTTTTGAACGGGGTTTCTGATACTGAAATTGAACATGTGACTCAAGAAGACCAAAACATGTATAGAGGTAGGCCTAAGCCTAAATTTAAAGGGTTCATCATCACACCTAGTGTAGAAATTGTGTCAACAGCAAGTTTTACCCATCCAGTCACAGGGGAAATTATAAATATAAACACCCCAATCATCTTTGGAACAGAAAATGTGATCTATAACACTAGCTGTGATCACACTAGCTGTACATGCAAAGAAAAGGACAACTGAAAAGAGTTTCAATGAGAACATCATAGAACATGGTTTTTTTTGGAGGCCAAACATTCAATGATGGATTTCTCTATTATTAGTATCGATAAAGACAATCTGGGACAGGTGTATTGGATTAATCTCAGAAGGTTACATCTGATGGGAATGAATAAATATGTTTAGCATTAGCTAGTTTTGTGTTATTTTAATAGTTATTCAATTAAAGAGTTTTGGAGTTTCTCCCCTGTGGTGTACACATTTATTATTCAATGATTAATATTCATAATGTTGTTGATTGTGTAGTAACTTTTTGTTTATGAAATAGTTTGTATACTTTTATTTTGAAGTTTCTGTGTTGGAGGTCCAGCATTCCTCAGACACTGGCCATACATGTGTCCAATTCTCATTGGATAATTGACATCTTGCATGGAGTCTGTGCATACATCGGTTAAATAAAGAGCAGACTCTTCCTGTATAAAAAATAAATAAAAATAAAATGTTTTAAGATGGATGTATGCGTTTCAGAGACGGTTTAGAAGCTATAAGCAAGGAAAATAGAACAGGAACAGTCATTACTCATCACATACGTCATTGGTGCCAAGCCTGTAGAATTCTACATGAATTCGATTGGAATAGAGCATCTTTGTTGTCAATAACTAACCAACCATCAAACTGTTAATGATATTTAAAAATATTCAGGAGGGCTAACGTTACCCAGCTTTGTCCATGTTTCCTATTCTTTATACTTTCCTGGTTACAACGGGTTACAAGCAGGCCGGGTTTTCAATATGTACACACCAATGCCCTGTGGTAAATGTAGTCCTAAATATAAGCTAGCCAAGTAGCTAGCTAACCTCTTGTTACTCCCACATGTAACTGTAGTGACAAGCTAGTAGTCTGTCCAAACAACCATGTCACCATTTACACAAATAACGTTTACGTTATAAACTTAATTAATTAAAACGCATGTTTCTTTTTCATGTTGCGGTCAGGAAGCTGACACAGAACTTCCACTGTCAATCTGTGGCTAACGTCAGCGTTAGCATGTGATGAATTAACCAACTGATATAGCTAATATAGCTAGCTAACCGAAATCATGAAAATAAAATGATTCAGTGACCAAGCACGTTAGCTAGCTATGTTATTTCTAAGTCGACTAGCCCTGGCAAGTTGGACACTTGCTACATCCCTGTCAGGAGTAGCATCAACCAATCGAACCAAGTAGCATTTGATGGTTAGCTGTGTCAATCCTACACAAGTAGCGCTTGATATAGTTACTCCGATCTGACGGTGGAGCGGTGTTTTTTTCCAATCGAGGAACTCCCGTTGGCTAAAACTAAAACCCCCGCCCACCCATTACACACTGTGTATTAAAACGCGCGTACCCACCATGAAAACAGACAAGGATAGGCCTGTGTCTCTTAAGGAAAACGACTCAATTTAACCCAACAAAAGCGATAGGGTTGACTTTGTTGAACCAGAAGCTTACCATTTGAAGTATCCGTCTGAACATGGCCTCGACTTTGTTTGTCCCGACTCAAAATCCAACCAGTTTTCCTACTGCAAAGTTTACGTCGCTGTACAACTAACACCTGACTGAGATCAGGCAGCAGCGGCGAATGGGCGGGTCACGGAGCCGGGAGAGGATAGTTCAACAGGACACAGCCTGGCTATATTCAAGATTATAAAACGTGCTGTCATATTCTAGTGCACTGATTAAAACAATGTGGCAATGGGGATGATCAATAAACATTTTTTTATTTAAAGGTTTTATGTACAACATCATGGTACACCGCAGAATAGTTTTGTCACACATACACAAATAGAAAAAAAAAAGGGTTTATCAATCATCATCCCCATATGCTGCGAAGTGAAAGAGCCAATAGTCAATAAATGGAATTTATCACATAATTTGCGATCCCTTTCTGTTGTATTGTCGACAAAAAAAGTCTGGCACACTGACCATGACTTCCTGTCATAGTTTCCTGTTCATGGAGGGAGTATTTCCCTATGAAACCTAAATAAATAAATTCAATCAATGCATACTAAGTATTGTACATTCAATTGTAACAATTGCAAGTTTCCTTCCTCAACATCCTTGTGTTTAAATCTAACAACAGCTGAGAAATATAAGGGTATGGTTTCAACTGTGTTGTACTGCCTCCAGTCAGCGCTGTTGGGTTTAAAGTGTCTAGAAACTAAACCCAATTTACTATTGTGTTGGTGAAGGCACTTAGAAGAATCAGACTAAAGCACATTGTGATTCTCCTCTAAAACCAAGACATTAACAGGACTTCACATTTGTCAAATGCACTTATAATAAGTGTTTATGTATTATGTATTGTATGATACAGTCTGTAGTGTTGAATACTGTTTTTCTTTGGAACATTTGTGAGTTTTGATGATGCTGACTGCAGTTCTGTTATCTAACTGTACCAATATGCCGTAATTTGTTCAATGCAACAGTCAGTATGACAACATTACCTTTATGTACCAACAAAAGGATGTTTGAGTAAGAACTGTTTAGCTCTCCATTTCAGTATGATGGCTGGTTTGCAGATATTTGCCTATCTTTATTTACTTACTTGTAAGACAGTAATTACAGGTGGTGTTGTTGCAGTGTTGTTCACTCCTGTATCAAACAGACTTTGCCCTCAGCTCTCTTTTCGTGAAATACTTCACATTAAGTTATAGTGAGGTGACATTTGTTTTACTGCCAAAATGTGACAAATGAATTGTAGTAAATGAGGGCATTATTTGGCACTGAGTCATTGTGGGGAAATGACTTTCTCTTAAAGCAAACACTTCCCAGGAAACCACCCAAACACTTGTCTGCACTGCTAGTAAAATATTCTGCATTGAAGACTAAACAGAACCTTTACATTGCATAAACAGCACACTGAGAAAATCAATTTAAAGCTGAACACTTTAAAAGGGACACATTTGCTCTATCACCTGGTAATGGTTGTTAAAAAATATACATATAAAAACTTAAATATACTTGGAAAACATTTTGGCACTCCCTCAAAATGGGTTTCACATCAACTTAAAGGAAGTCCATGCTGTACATATTAAGAGGCTGCGTTAGTAATGCAAAAGTCTTTCTTTTATCCCGGTGTCGAGCTGCTTGTCCTATCTGTTGGCTACATCTGAGCCCTGTGTGGAGCAAAACACATAGTGAGGCGTGTTGTTGTGCATCACTTGGGAGCTCGGGGCGTTGCTGTGAGTTGGGCTACACACAGGATTGCAAGCGGGGTTACAGGTGTTTGTGAGCCTGCATAGGTACTCTGCGTGAACAGGCTTGTGGCTCTGCAGCACCCTGATAGCTTCGTCAACTTTGAACCACTTCCTCTTCCTTCCTGTGAAAACATTCAAGAGAGGACAAGGTCTGATCAACAGGTAGAGGTTTGGTGTTGTGCTCAATGACACTTGGATTATACTGAATGTTGGCCATCATTGGGATTGAGCCTGAGACCTTGTGGTTTGGAGTCTGCCAGAACGTCGGCTTCGGAAAAAAATTGTTGGATATAGCCTTCCTTATGCCATATTTCGACGATCGAACAAGCATTGTTTTAAGCGTACTGACCCTTTAAACGAGACGATGAATAAATAATAGATGATAATATATGGATAACTATAATCTGTACTGCCCCTCATTCATTTTTTTGCCCTCAACTTGTAGAATACGTTAGTACTATGACAGATAACCAAGATGAAACTGCCACTGCTCTGCAGCCCATGACAACTTCAGCAGTGTTACTGTGTGTCTGACTGAGCAGTGAGTACAATTGCTCAACAAGCAAAATAACCCTAAATTGCTAAACCACAATGTTATACAACACGCTCAAGGATAAACTGTTCAGCACATGTTGCAGTACTAAAGTCAGAGTGGAAATGGACATTCCTGACCTGCTTCAGTTAGTGTTTATAAAGCCCTGTCGCCAAACCTTCCTAAAAAAGCACCTTCCATAAAAACGATGTGTGTGTCCAATAAAGCGTCAGCTGGGAGTTATTAATAGTTTACTTCAAACCCGTCATCTACTCCCATTCAATTCAAAACAGCAGAGACAGCAAAAGGACTTTGCCGTGGCCTGTGATTATCGGAGGGCCGTGTGGGAGGGGAAGGGTTCGCCTACTTTACTGTATGTTGACACCCTGAAGTACACCACCGCTGGCCTTTCAGCAGAGGGGGAAAGTAAACTACACCAGCTCAGTCCCTGTGCCCGCGCAGGGCAAGAGAGGACAAGCAAGGAGGGGACTGTGGTGAGTGTTAATAACTGGAAAACAACTGGGCACAGTAAACATTCCTCCCCCTTGTGAACAGGCTGAACTCTATTTCTGTGGGTAAAGGGAGTCAATTATTACTATTTTCCAGACGAGTTAGGGATAGTGAACGAGTTACTAAGTCCCAAGAGATGCCTAAGGTTTGAAATGCCAAAGCCATTCAAAATCATTTGTGATCACATGCTTATACATGAGCCACATTAAGCGAAGAGATAAGGGGGGGTGACGATATTAGTTTTAGGGCTGAAACTGATTATTTTCTTTAATGATTAGTTTTGATTACAAAGAACCAGTTAGTGTTTTGTCTTAAAAATGACAAGCAATTAATGGATTATCAAATTGTTGCAGAGTCATCTTCTGTCGATGATTAATCACAGCTCTAATAAATTACCTCCAATACGACACCTCCTGATGTTTGAGAGAAATGGGACAAAATATCAACGCTGTGGAGCATACTTGCAGTGGTAGTTCATTTAGGAGGACAAATTGTTGCTAAGTGTTTTTTCGGTCAGTATTTTAGGACTGTAAACAATGTAGATCGGGTGGTTTGACTTTATTGGTATAAGTATTAGTCCAAGTTCCTCAATTTACAAAGGCATGACTCGAGGGACGCCCCAACAGTCTTTCGCAACCGTCACCTCTACTGTCAAAGAGACAACAAAATCAATTTAACTGATTGAGAGGGTGAGAGTTAGAATAACGTCTTTATGCCATTATGATTGTGCACAGAAATAGTATGACCTGTGTATTGATACGATTTACGCATAGATGGTTTAATTTGCCTGAAAATCTAAATATATGGGTTTGATAACCTCAATCAAATTAATTTAGTGTCAATAAACCCCTGGAACAGTGGCCGGGTTGGTTCAGTGGGTAGAGCAGGCGCACATATAATTAGAGGTTTATGCCTCGGCGCAGTGGTCCAGGGTTCGAATCCGACCTGTGATGATTTCCTGCATGTCTTCCCCCTCTCGGGTACTGACAGCCCCTTTCTCACCTAGCTGTCCTGTCGAATAAAGGCAGAAAAAGCGCAAAAAACTATCTTAAATGTTTTTAAAAAAACCTGGAACAAAACTAATTTGTTGCAAAACCCTTTTTTTCTGTGTGTGGGTAAATAACTGCAGCATAATTCATGCAAACGATCAGTTATACGATGACAAAATGAGACTTAAATGTAGAGGCATACCAATGTTAACAGAATCCTCCCAGTCTTCCAGTGTCTCCGTCACTATGAGGGTGTAGACGTACGTCCTGTGCTTTCTGTCTTTATTTTGCTGGAAAGGTTTAAATAAAAACACTACTTTATATCACTGCAATAAACTGTGTCAATGCAATGCAAGAAACACTTTCACATACAATGAAAGACACTATGTAAACACAGTACTGTTTCTTCATAGATGCAACATGAACAAAAACACTTAATCTGTCTAACTTGTACTGAGGACTTGTACTAGCAAAGCAGGATGCTTGCCTACATATTTTTTTATTTTTTTATTTAACATTTATTTATTCAGGGAAGGTTCACTGAGAGGCAACCTCTCTTTTGCAGGAACGCCGTGATCACATTCACAAAGTTGCACACATTCATACCTGGAAGCTGCCCAGTACAACCACAGTCTGATCAGCTGGCCACTGAGCAGCTCCACTGGAGCGGTTGGGGTTAAAGGCCTTGCTCAAGGGCACCTCAGTGGTGGTAATGAGGGTAATGGTCACAAGTTTGCTTCTTAACCTTTAGGCCACCACTGCCCCCTATATGTGTCGCAGGCATGATGGGAGGGTAACCAGCTGAGTTGATGCAGGATTTTAATCGGTATTATATCATGTATTATAAGCCCCATGAGGATTTTGAAGAAATTAGTTTGACACTTACCTCAAAAATCCCGAGTAGTCTGCCAAGCTTTCCCTTCACACCAGCCTGAACACACATGAAGAAAACTAATCAAGTGTCATCCAATACATTTACATCTTAGTGACAACACCGTGTTGTATTTTGACGGTACTGAACATTACATGTAACCCATATAGTAGATTTGTTCACTTATGTTCACAGGGACTGGTAAATTCGTACCAACAAAGCTGTCACTGTGCGATATTTTCACACAGCTGTTACATAGCGAGAACATGTGACCTGGTATTAAGAACAGCCTGTCTCTGTTTAGATATGTATGCACATTCTTAGTTAGGACACGGAACCCTGTGGCGCGAGCGGGTACCATCCCAGCATCGCCACGTGCGTGTGAGGCAGCATAGCAGAGGTGACCAGGTAGACCTAAACTTAGTCTGAGTGACAGGATGACGAGACAGCGGGGCTTAACACACGCACGGTGCACGAGTCAAGATCTGGTTCTGCTTATGCACAGCTTGTGACCGATATACTTCTTTTTAAAGACCACGGCCACTGAATTTAGCGGTGAAAACGTCAACAACATGTATCCTAGAGCAGTGGGTTCCAACCTGGGGATCGGGAAACCCACAACAAGTTCCAAAGTCAATGGAGATGATTAGTGGGGTAAAAAATAAGACAAGAAAATCAGCTTTAGAAAATGAAGTTTCATTATCCTATTGGATACTAAACTGATCACATACTGGTTTGACCTCTTCAGGGTGCTAACAAATATTCAAAGTCACTCTTTATTTTAACTAGTCACAAACTTATAGACAAACTATACCCTGAGATGACAGGTCACAAGAAGAGAGTGCTTAGATCCCATCCTTCTTTACAAGCAGAAAAGGAACCACCATACTAGTTTTTGACAATGAAGCTTATGAACTTGTGGAGCATGTTCCAAACCAGCAGATACCGGTGGCATTAATAATCAACTTATTGTTACAAATAAAATAAATAAGAATATCCCTGTTGCTAGCTGGAAGGCCCACAGAGGCACTCCAGGAGCTCATGGCTTGGTTTGGCCCTTGCTGTGTATTTCAGACTTTGCCTATCATGTTAGATCAGTTAGGATTTCTGGAACACCACAACAGACAGAGACAATTGCTGTGTCCAAATTCCATACTTCATACTGATTGTATACAGTATGTACTATTATACTTGTCTTTATAGTGTATTATATTGTTTTCGCAGTAAATATTCAAGACATCCACATACTTCACAAACATTACAAAATAAAGCAAAATTTCTTTCTTAAGATTGATGTTTTCCAAGATCTTTCTGAGGCAGTTTAACCACAATCTGCAATTTATTTTAATGTTGTGCAGCTGCAAGCAGCTACTCCAATTTCCTTTGTGCATAGCTTTGTGGTAAAATGGTCTACATCAACACACTTAAAAATCAAGTGTTTTTCAGTACATTATGCATGCTGTTCATTTTTGAGCATACTGTCACTTTTCCGCTTTTCCAGTTTAAACACATTACATACTCCTGCTTAGAACTAGTATGTAGTGTAGAACAGCTATGGTCTATAGTGAGGGATAACAAACCACGAAAGAATTATCACGGTTGTATTTGCAGTACTATGAGCAAGCACTTTTGTCAAAATGTCATCTGTGATTGTCTTAGTGATTTTACAAAAAATATATATCACAATTAAATTTGAAAATCGCCTGATAGGAAAGAAAACTCTTAGATCTGCACAAATGAAAACTATCATATTGACATTGATCTTGACACAGTGTTGCCTTGCAGGGTATTAAAGCAACATTATGTAACTTTTCCCGCTTCGGTCCACCTACAGGTTGTCTCATTGGAACTACAGCTGCAGCTAAACCTTACATAGCGTTGCTTTAATCATGACGTTTTGAATTGTTAGCTTGCCACTGTAGTTGGTGTGTAGCTCATCTATATTCAGGTACATGTCTGGCCTGGGAGGCACAGGATGTGGGTAACTAGAAACCCTCTCTAAATGTCACTGTCATACTTCAAAACCGTCAGCACACTACTATCCAAGGCAGAGGCTCACAGCTCACTCCACTCCAACTACCAGCAACCCCCTTTACTTAACCACAGAACAATCAACTGGCAATATATGTAGCATTGCCAAATATTTCCATCTCTCATCTGGATCTGGCTTATACAACACTGGGAGCATCTCATACTGCGACCAGTGACAGCAATACATTTCAAGAATTGTTGCAATACTCACTTTATGTTTATGATAATGATCATTTGTCTGTGCCACTAGTCTGTCAAAATCAATCAAACATAATCATAAATCTTCTTTTTTAAGAATGTGCAATACTGACCTGTCAATTATGTATTTTTTGCTCATGTTATGTAAGGTTTTAGGGTCATACCAGATTTTAGTTGGATTATTAACCACATTGACTGCCACTGAGTCTGGGTTTTAATAATGTTTCTCACATGCTTGTGCAAATTTCCAACATCTGAATCTTGGGGAGTTGGCTTCCCCACCAAAGACCTTTTGAATACATGAAATGCCCTAGTTCACAATATCCTTATTTGTTTACTGTTTATCTTCTACTTTCATTTACATAGCTTGTAAAAGCAATGCTGTTGATCATCTGACTCTCATTACTCACATGTTGGAAATTCCCACAACCAGTTGAGCTCAACAAAAACAAACTACTTTCACCTGCATTATCATGCAGCAGCATTATCACTTTGACTCCCTTAAAAATAAACAAAGCTATGATAAATTGGCAATCTCAAGCAAGTTGATTTTCAAATTTCATATTATTTTCATTTTTACACTAGCACAAATGGAAGCAGTGGCTCTCTGGGAGGGATAGAATCATCTAAATACATATGTATAGTATGCTTTGGAAATGGCCTGCAGCATCAAGAGTATGCAATCTGTAGGTAAACATGCAAAAACACTATGGATATTTAATGGTTTTACTGGCTGCTTCGAAGTAGTGTCAATCCCAAAATGTAGAAGAACAGTTGCATGATTCAGTGAGTGAGCTCACCTCTTCGTACACCTCCCTGACGGCGGCCCCACAGGGCTCCTCCTCAGGCTCCATTCCTCCTCCTGGCACGATCCATTGGTCTGGATGACGACTGCTGCTCACCAGTAGCACCTGCCAAGGAGAAAGGGCTTCGTCAGGACTCTGCCACTGAGTCCGGGGTGCCAAAAACACGCCAGCGGCATGCCCAAGTTTAGAGTCCGTCACCACTATGTGTCTGGTGGCAGCTGAGTGTGGTGATAGTCATTCAGCAGGATGTGTATCAAACATCTCGCATGTCATGCCAGTGATTCACTTCATTTACTTAATGCAATAAAAGCATAGTGTGGATTGGGCTGCTGAGCATGTCACGCCACATAATTAAATTGAGTGAATGAGAGTAAACTGTTGCACGATGTTCCTGCTTTAAAAGCACAAACACATACACATGAGAACAGCCACCTTTAGACTGAATATTCGTATGCCATTTTGGCG
The DNA here is from genome assembly GCF_031162955.1 of Sander vitreus. Classification (NCBI taxonomy): domain Eukaryota; kingdom Metazoa; phylum Chordata; class Actinopteri; order Perciformes; family Percidae; genus Sander; species Sander vitreus. Next base: position 10,644,439 of record NC_135862.1, read on the forward strand.
TGTTATCAAGATGCATAATCGCTTTGTAGCATGTGTATCAACGCCGTTTGGCCTCCATTGACTTACATTAACTTGCAATTGAGTGTCAATTTATGCCGTAGCGAGTAGTATGAAAGCCCAAAAATCTGCATTGGGAGGTTGGTTGGGGTGGTGGATGGGTCAAACACAGGACTTTCACCCAGGAGACCGGGGATCGTGTCCCGTGTGTCACGTTTCCTAAACCCAACAGTCGCTTTCTTCTTTTCCTAAACCCAACAGTCGCTTTCTTCTTTTCCTAAACCCAACCCCATTCTTTTCCTAAACCCAACCCCATTCTTCTTTTCCTAAACCCAACCCCATTCTTCTTTTCCTAAACCCAACCCTGTTCTTCTTTTCCTAAACCCAACCGTGCCGTTGTTCTTTTCCTAAGCCCAACCCGTCCACTGTACACGTGGATAGCTCCAAATGCAAAGTTCCATTCTGCCGTAGAGATACACACGGATAGCTCCAAATGCGTACAGATAACACGCCACTTGGCTTAAGAAAGTGGCGTATATGTTTACGCGAAGTCATGATATCACGTTGGTTGAAAATAAAATAAAAATCCTCTATGAAACTTTCCAACAAGTAACACTACAGTGGCCCATTTCAGCTATCATTTGTTTAAAAAATAATAAACAAAAAATTGGTTTTTAAAACCAGACAAAAATAAAACATTAAAAGCTTGAGGAGCTATTAAATATGAAAAAGAAAGATGACAAATCAGCATTCTAATCAGAAATAATCAAACTAAAGCCCCACAATAAATGTTTAACTGACCTCAAACACATGCTGTATAGTCCTCTTTGAGCATGGTGTCCCTCTAGAGATGCAGTCACTTGACCTTATACGTATGTAAAACACTATAGGTGACCACAACTTTCAACTGTCCCAGCAGAGGTTTCCCTACATTAAGATGTGTCTGCATTCCTCCTGAGACCTAATAGTGGAAGCTATTTAATTAATAGTGGCAGATTTGTGAAGAGCACTAATGATAACAACTTCACTGCCGTCTCAATTGCTATAGGTGGTCTCTATTGCACAGAAATGACAGTGATGAGTGAAACTTCATGCTGTGTGACTTGGCTTGGCTGTAATTCAATTCTGTAACAAAAAGGTCAGGCGTAAGATAAAACCAACAAACAGTGTCACTGTTAGATTCCTCAGTCAGCAACCTCATCATGAAAAAGCACACTATGGAACAACAACTAAAAACTCACAAAGAGCTCCTGTTTAATGGTCTACATGCTTTGGACGATAGACATAAATGCTTAAATGCATGTGGGTGTCTCTCTCTGGAGACCGTGTGGACAGAGTTGCCTGTGTTAAGAGAGTCACACGACTTATTCTTAACACAGGCAACTTTGTCAATACTTGTGTATGATACCAGGCCAAGTTAAAAGGGACAAGTGACTTTGCTGTCATGTAATCTGCCACAGCCACTTACTCACTCTAAAACCAGATCTTTAACTCACCGGTTCACTACCCTACTATTTATAGAGCAAAATATGGACACCAAAGGATGAAACAGAATGATGCATCCCTTGAGGCAATCCTGCCAATCCACCTTACTAATTTGATGTCTTACTTGAATCAGTAATGAAGCAGAACTTTACATAATACATTTCTTTCAGCTAATCTAGAAGACAGTGCCAATAAAAGTCATTCACCCCACTTGGAAGTTGTGTTTTATTGTCCCACAACATTGAGTCAAAGTAGATTTAAAGTGCTCATATCATACTCATTTTCAGGTTCATAATTGTATTTAGAGGTTATATCAGAATAGGTTTACATGGTTTAATTTTCAAAAAACACCATATTTTTGTTGTACTGCATATTGCTGCAGCTCCTCTTTTCCCCCTGTGTGTTGAGCTCTCTGTTTTAGCTACAGAGTGAGACATCTCACTTCTGTTTCATCTTTGTTGGGAGTCGCACATGCGCAGTAGAGTGGTGATACCCGACCTGAGCCCGAAGGGACCCGATAGGACCCGACGGGCCGGGCCGGGTTCGGACAGATATTTAGAAATGATGTTCGGGTTCGGGTCAGGCTCGGTCACATCAGCGCGATAAGGCATTTGTTGTAAAATGGTGCTGCGGCTCCTTTAAGAGAGCTCAGTGTGTGTGTGGAAAGTGTGCAGAAGAGAGATCGAGAAAGAGGAAGCAGACGTGTAGGTGCAACCGGAGCAGAGTTGGTGGAATAAGTTCAAGTTTTGTACACAGTGTGTGCGGTGTCCGAAATAAACCCCAGACTGAAAGCCAAGTTCATTCATTTGCTCACCAGAAACGTCGGCCCTGGAGGTAACGAGTCTCCCCTGGTTTTCTGACCACGCTCGGAAACGAAGCAATCAGGAAAGGTTAACACATTGAACATTTTAAATTAAACAGCTTATTAACGTGCGCTTGTTGCCCCGTGTGCGCTGATGCGCTCATCTGTTGACATTTCCGAATGCCTTCCTACAGTTGCTTAATAAAAGCGGGCTTTCCACACAAACAAACGTACGTGTGTCATTAGTATGAGAAAATAAATGAGATTTTAACTGTGTCGGACACGGGCCGGGCTCGGACAGAAAAATGCGGTCCGATCACCACTCTAATGCGCAGTAGCTAGGTAAGGACAACAAGCCAGTCAGAAGCAGAGTATGAGGGCGTGCACTTTAAGTTGGCTCATTTGACACCCTGTAAGGTCAAAGTGAAATCAGATTGCTACAAATTGATCTAAATTAATCATAGATATAGGCATCCATCCATCCATCCATCTTCATCCGCTTATCCGGGGTCGAGTCGCGGGGGTAGCAGCTCCAGCAGGGGACCCCAAACTTCCCTACTAATTTATTTAATGTCCAAAAGGGGTGTTACTAGTGGTCGACTGATATGGATTTTTCAATGGCCGATGCCGATATTTAGTGAGCAGGGCGGCCGATGGCCGATATAAATGCCGATATCGTGTTTTTTGTTCATCTGATAAAATACAATTTAATAATAATAACAAATGAGACAAAATTGCTGAACTTCAAATAAGCATTTATTTAACACCTTTATTGTCTGCTTTGTCTCTGTTTTTAGTTGTAGGCTGAAACTCGCAGCATAGTTTTGAAAACGCAGGAAAAATGTTGTCAAAACTTTCTGTTGTCATGTGGATGGCTCCTTAAAGGTTTCACACTTACACTTGCTTACCATGCCAAAAGCACCCCAAATGACAAATCTGATAAATGTTTTGTTCATCGGGCCAAGGAGTGGGGGCTGGGGACGCCCATACAATAGTTTTTCGATCCCTGTAAGTAAGCCACACCAGGCATCGGCTGATGCCTGTTATCTTAAAATGGCAATAATCAGCCCGATTAATCGGTCTTTCACTTTGTATTAAACTGTATGTGGCATTCATGTGTTGTGAAGAGTTTGCTGCTGATGACTGATGATGTGATGGTAAATAATAGCGGCAGGGGATGAGAGCAGAGTCTCATTTGAGTCTCTGCACCAAATCCACACAACACACACATGCATGCCCAATTTTACACAAACGCCACGTGAAGCACGTAGGCACTTCCACGTACGCAACTACTCACAAACACACACACACACACACACTCCCAGCCAAAAGGCTTTTCGAAAACCACTGGATCAGCAGTCGCTTTTCTGTATGACAACAAAGAGCTTAGCAAAGGAGATTAATGACTCCAACAGGCATCACCCCAACAGGCATCACACACCTCAGTGAGAGCTCAGAGTCAGGAGTGCCTTCACCGCGCACATCCACATCAGCTTTAAAGGGGATCAACATCCGATCATAATACAGCTAAGATACTGTTGACAGATATTATCCTCAGATAAATGTGTAATGCATAAAACATAGTTATTTTACCCACATTTGTGATGTATTTTGATATATCTTGTCAATATTAATGATACACTGATTTCAACCATACTACCAAGCCAAAATCCTAAATTTGATAATCATTTTCTACTAGACTGCATTATATTGTGAGACCCACTGATTAACTGGAGACACGTTTCTTATTTCCAGCATAATTACTAGTAACAATACTTTAAATGCCATTTACAGCATGATATATGGTATAAAGATTAGAAACATATGTAATAGTGTTATTTTCCCTTGAATTGAAGATGAATTGAAGGTGCATTATTTTTCTGAGTACAAACAAAATGAAGTTATGCTGTCTAGTATTCTTCCGGCAGACCTTTTCCTGTCCTCCTGCACACCAGCTGACATGTAGAGGAAGTGACTGTAAACCAGGCATGCAGACTGGATGGATAGTTAACCACATGAAGTGTGACATATGCAATCAAAGCACAGACAGCGAGAATAAAGGACGAGATCAGCATGGCATGTGATGGGAGACCATTTCATCATCCTCCAGTGCAATCAACAATATTCAAAGTGACTTTTAGCATATGTCAGAGTGACTTTTAGCATATGTCAGCACTCGAGCAGGGGAGAGAGAGAGAGAGAGAGAGAGAGAGAGAGAGAGAGAGAGAGAAGAGTGATGGGGAAGAGGAGGGTGGGAGCAGGAAAGCAAATCTGTCAGGGGGACAGCAAGTGCCTGCACCTTGTTTCTATAAATCGCAGCTGATAGGTCACTTGGTGTTTAGCACACAGTGTAACACTCAACCAGCCCCTTACGACCCCACTCCCCCTATCAAATGTGGTCCTGAGATGGGCTGCCATCACCAGGCAGACACGTTGTGATCTAGGACAACCGCTGCCCCCAGTGTATAACTTGAAGACTAAATAACTTCCATACCAACTCAGTCTTAATTACTACCAACTAAAAAAAAAATTTGGTAGCATCAAATGAAAATAAAGGTTCTGGAAATGTGCTTACACTCTTTACATGCTTATTTCAGGAGTTTATGTTAGCTGCAGAATGAGTCTAATGGGAGACATATTCAAACATGGTCATTGAGTTTAGTGTGCATATACTGTAAAATTCCTCATCAACCTTTAGATGGCAGGATGCATTTGATATTAGTATTTGTATTATTATTAACATGTCACATTTGATGTTCAACTATAGCAACCCTCTACTTTAATTTAAGGAAAGCATGTTTGAGTGGGTTTGTGCAAACTGAGCAGATGTAGTCCTGCTGCCTATGCTAATTTTGCTGTATGGCACATAGTTTAATACAGACTAAATAGGAATGGATGAGACAAATGTTGCAGCACTTAATGGACATCATAAAACAGTTTTGTGATTGTTCAGTTTCATGGTTGCATATTGGATATTGTAAGAAATGCAGCAGCAACAGAGTGAGTGAGTTGCCTGGTGCCTCAGCAAAGGATGAGTGATCACAATGACATACGTTGATAATGAAATGACCCTGTACAATAACCACATCAGTTAGAAAACAGATGCCACCCATGTGCATAAATGTACAGTCGGCTAGATGCAATGTTTTATAATGGTAGATGGTATTAAAAGGCCGAGGTGTATTACATACCCAGGTGACACTAAAGTTTATACTCGCATGCAATATTCGACCTATGAAATACATCTGCGGCTGAACGAATATAACCAAATAAATTATTGAGGGTGCAGGACTGTCAGTGGCAATACCTCGGCCAGCACAGTTTGCACTTCCAGGACACAATGAGGATGCCTGTCTTTATGAATTAAGAGTTATATGGATTTCCTCCTGGACAGGAAATGAAAAGGATGGTCTCCTGCTGAGTGCTGGTTACAGTGAGTGCCAGCTTGTTGTTTGATAGGTCAAGTATTTTGAATTTTAGCCAAGTTATGTTCACCTCTGCCCAACACCTCAATTAAAGAAATGGTTAGGAACCTCACACACAATGTTAAACTGAAACTCTGTATGGCATGTCTGTTAGTACAGTGTACACAGATAAAGCAGGGTACTGTATCATAGCCAGAGTTCAAACTTTAGCCGTCGACGGTCAGCTCTTACCTCGTCCTCCTTCTCGTTTTTAAAACACAAACACGCCGCCCTTCTCTTGAACCCTTCGCCGTCGTACGTCCTGGTCTGGTTGGGCTTAAACTTCATCATTTATGTCTCTAGCTAATCGTCGAGTCCCCGAAAGACAATGTCAGGAATAGCGAAATTCTGGATTCAACCAGACGCTGAGTAAAGTGGCTTCGGCTGTCCCGGGACGGGAGAGTGGAAGAGCAGCAGCGGCGTATATCCCGAAATACTCCCCAACTTTAAACTTCTTCAGATAGTCCCAGTTACAAAGTGTGTACTCGGTTCATACATTCCTGGACAATGTCAGACTGCTTCTGGCCGTATATTGTACCTCCCATGGTGGTTATAGTGCCGCTATCAACACGCATGATTCAACACAGTCGGTCCTATCTGTGGTCGGTGAGCTGCTACCAGCTGACCTGAGAGCTGCGCAACAAGCTAGCTACCTGTCCGCTCCCACGTTACGCTCAGTTTCTTGTTCATCGTTAACAAGGCGATTAATAACCCAGACGTGGATCAAGTGTCTTTATACAGCTGCCAGCTTCACGCGGCCGTAGTTTTCATGAACAACGTCGCATCCGTGAGTGATGCTTTTCTCAGAATTACGAATGCTGCTTTCAAGTGCCGCTCTTGATATCTTAAATTCCTAAACTGAGATACTTTGAAGGTAATTTGAGTGTCTTTTTTAGCAGTTTTATTGAGTTTTTAAACATTATTCTCCATCCCATACATTTAACAACAATGTCTTAATTTTCCCCACACTTTTATCTCCTGTTATATATATATAGGCTATAGGTAGGGTATTATTCCTTTCCACATTCCCACATCTACAGAAACAAAAACAAAATAGGCCTACCCAAAATAAACAAATAGGCCTATATATAAACATAAATAGCCCAAATAAACCGTGTCTCAACATTTACTGTTTACTTTTATACCAGAAATGACCTGCTGCCCTAACTCATATCTTGGCAGCCAAGGTTCATGCGCTAAAAAAAATCTTTACCAATCGTATTTGGATTATCATGATTACCAAACTTCCCACAGTAACTGAAGGGGTCGTTCCCTGCAGTTTTAAGGTCAAGCATTAACAGACCTATATCCACTAACACTGAAACGTTTAGTTCAGTGCAGCAGTCTGGTCTGGTGGTGCTAACACTCACTGGTAGCGGTTATTTACAGCAGCATGCTTCTTGTATGTATTGCTGCTGAGTATACACAGGTATACATGTTAGTTACAAAGCTCAGGGCTTCCCTCTAGTGGATGTGGACTGTATTTAACCCTTGTGTGGCGTTCATATTTTTTGTTACACAGCCAATGTTCCCGGGTCTGGTGGACCCACCACATTATTAGGCTTTTAAATCAATACAGCCATAAGAATTTATGTAAAAATACTAAACAGATGTTTATTTTAACTCAATTACCAATGATATATACATCATGTATGGTTCATATTTGCCATTTACCCCTGTGAGATCACATTTATGATCATATGATCATTTTCGTTTTTTGTGAAAAAATAAATAAATAGAAACAAGATTTTGATGATTATCGGTGCTCATTTCTTAGAACTTAATCAGAACAGGTGAAAGTGCTTGAAATGTAACAATTTTGTAACTTTGTGTGGGAATAGCAGGTGCAGAAAGACAACATTCCCGTACATAGACACACTCAGACATGCACACATACAGACGCACAGACACACAGCAGGCCCAGTTAGGAAGAGGACACAGTCAAGTTTCATAGCACCTACAATTATTACACAGTTATTACACTCGGGTCCAGTAGACCCGAACACCTCATATGTAATATGTGTAGGGGGGGGTGTACCGTGTGCAGTCATTGAAAAAAAAAAATAATAATAATAATTATATATATAACATATGTTTTATGTTCTTCACAGAAGTTTGAGTTAGAAGAAATAATAAATAGCATTTTTTTCTTTTAGCAAACATTGAAAACGGGTCCCACACACCCGAACACAATACAAGGATTAAGCCACAGGATGTGTTCAAGGGTGAACATGTTTCGAGGTGTTAGAAGTGACAATGTCTGATTAGCTGGATGTGTATTTTCATTGTAGACTTTTCAAGGCTGTCCACAATCAGGACGTGGTTGACATTCAGAACTTTAGGACACTGATATCTGATAGAAAGCCAAGAAAAGTGCTTTTAAAATAAGAGAGGGCTTTACTTAAAAAAAAATTATATATATTATTATATATATATATATATATATATATATATATATATATATATATATATATATATACTAAAGCCCACACTCAATGCAGCACTATGGCTCACATGAGGATTAAAATGAACCATACCATGCTCGCTTTGCACAGATAATTATTAAAATGTCAGGGGCATGGGAGCATGCAGGCTACAATTTTCTCTCTGAAGATTCCTTTGAACGTAATCTGACTGGAACAGTCATAGTTCACTGGAAAGGAGGGAGGTAACAACTGCTGATTAAATAAAAATGGGATTTTAGCTAAATAGTTATAATTACCAGAGGTATGTTATTAAAATACTGCCACGTTACCGGTTTCATGAAAAGCAGGAAAATTAATGTTTAGTACAAATTTAACAAGAAGTGACAATTCACACAATAAGCGGCATAAATTGTTCTGAATGGTATTAACTGATAGTAATTATTAGTTATAGTTATACTTAATTTTTTCATTTTCCTGTGTTTAGAACCTGCATGTACACGGTCTAAAAATAAATAAGTTTTGGTGAAGTTACAGCCTTTCTTAGTGGTTGAAAGTAACACTAGTACTGCATTTCATGACTGTAAAATGTTGAGGTACTTGAACTGTCTGAGTATTACAATTTACCAACTTTCTACTCCTATTTCACAATATTATACTATTGTATTGTACTTTTAAGTCCACTACATATATACTACATTTACTTGTTTCTTAAATTTAAACTAAACATACGATGAACTTAGAAAGTCCTGCACACCCACACAGATGTTTACACTTATCATGGCTGATTAGACCTCAAGTTGAAGTTGAGCTATGATGGGAATTATTTAACAAAATCCATGTTAATAACTGATAAAGGTTTGACCTGACCCCCCCCTCCTAATCAGGCAAAATACACTCACCTAAAGGATTATTAGGAACACAATACTAATACCGTGTTTGAACCCCTTTCTCCACCACCAGCCTGCACAGTGGTATTCTGACTCTACCATCTGAATGTCTCAACAGAAATCGAGACTCATCAGACCAGGCAACATTTTTCCAGTCTTCAACTGTCCAATTTTGGTGAGCTCGTGCAAATTGTAGCCTCATTTTCCTATTTTTAGTGGAGATGAGTGGTACCCGGTGGGGTCTTCTGCTGGTGTAGCCCATCCGCCTCAAGGTTGTGCGTGTTGTGGCTTCACAAATGCTTTGCTGCATACCTCGGTTGTAACGAGTGGTTATTTGAGTCAAAGTTGATCTTCTATCAGCTTGAATCACTCAGCCCATTCTCCTCTGACCTCTAGCATCAACAAGGCATTTTTGCCCACAGGACTGCCGCATACTGGATGTTTTTCCTCTTTCAGACCATTTTTTGTAAACCCTAGAAATGGTTGTGCGTGAGAAACCCAGTAACTGAGCAGATAGTGAAATAAACCAACAACCATGCCACGCTCAAAGTTGCTTAGATCACCTTTCTTTCCCATTCTGACATTCAGTTTGGAGTTCAGGAGATTGTCTTGACCAGGACCACATCCCTAAATGCATTGAAGCAGCTGCCATGTGATTGGTTGATTAGATAATTGCATTAACGAGAAATTTAACAGGTGTTCCTAATAATCCTTTAGGGGAGTGTAAGTGACATGCATGTGTCAAATCAAGAATTACACCCAGACAACTATTTATTTATTAATCAACAGATTTTATTTACAGAACATAAAGGTATGCAGGTGGACTGTTTCATAGCATTCTGAGAGCAGGAAAACATTTCCTCCCCAGATTAATAGAAATAACAGTGAATTGAATACCGACTTTTCAGCCAAAGACCAATCACGACAGTTGAGAGTCAAGCCTTCAGTGACCTTTTAGAGTTTAATCCCGTACCAACTCAGCGTCTCCTCTCATACAGATCAGTCCCTCAGTACCCCACACCCCACCCTATCCACCACTGCTCTCGTCATCAAACAACTGACAGCTTAAATGTAACCACTGCGTTGTGAAATAAATGCCAATGGAATAAGTGAACCACTGAGTCTTGTACAGTAGCATTAAACTGTGATGACATATTGGGGGGAAAAGCAAGGTAATTAGTATGGCAATAGCAAGAAAGATTCACATATAAAAGACTGGATATATTAAAACGTGTGCTAAAACTAAAGAAAGGTCCACAATGTCCACCCTACCCTCCACACTCTCCCGTGCCATCCACAAGCCTATAGTGAGAGAGTGGTTGAAAAAGTTAATGTGACAGGCTCAGTTTGTTTTTAGTCATATTATTTTGTATTGAATACAGCCAGATATGACTTAAAGAAGAAGCAGGGCTACGATATACTATGCGTCCTGCTGGGCCATCTACACGGCACAAAACTCTGGTTGGTCGGCCTCCAAGTGAGTGTCTAAATACAGTGGGCTAGTAGTAGTTAGCTGCTTTTTTTTTAATTTTTTTTTTTTAAACATAACAGCAACACGAGAAACCAAAGTTAAAAGAAACGTGAAAAGTATACAATATTGAACGCATCTAGTCAGGCTCCAGGGCCCCCAAACTCACACCCCCACCCCAAAAAAATAAAATAAAATGTGGGACGTAGGACACGCCCCCCTCCCCCCTGAAACGTGCTCGTTAAAGCAGCAGTTGGCAAAAGCTTCCCAAAATCAATGGACAAAGAAAGCCAGGTGAGTAGATCTAAACCCTCTGCCCATGCATTTCAACAGTGAGTAAGGACAGGACGAGTCATTTCATTACTAGTGCGCATTTAAATCACCAATTGTCAGCAGTTGTTTTTTCCTTTACCATATATTCACGTTTATTTTATATATATATATATATATATATATATATATATATATATATATATATATATATATATATATATATATATATATATATATATGTTTATATATGTTCAAGACGGTGTCCTTTAAATGTAAATGAAGTAGGAAGAGGTCTTGGCAGAGCATAAGGAATCGCACTTGATTTCCACTTGTTGAGCTGCTTTACACTTCATTTCTGCTTCCAGCATAAAGCCTGGTCCATGACCTGGCTGCAAAGTTAAACAAAACAACAACTGAATATGAACATGAGTTACGTCAAATTATTCACCAATATGGCCATTTTTATTTTTTTGTACAAAGCTTGCATTAAGACTCCCACACACCAAAATTCAAGCAATTCTAAAAAAAATTCACTTTTTTTCACTTCATGATAAAATTGGGAGACGCAAATGAAGTCGCCTTATTGCTGCTTGCAGATTAAATTAGGTTTTATTATTGCCTTTACTGCAATAACCTCATTTTATGCCACTGTATCCAGTCAACAGTTAGGACATGTTTATCTTCTAAAAGTTTTTAAAATGAAAACAATCTTTTGAGTACATTTTTTTGTGATCATTACAGTGTTGGAGTGTTGTAGTTTCACCACATTTCAGTAACTGAGAAATACAGTATACAATAAGGATATGATACAAATAATTCTAGTTAAGCTAGTTTAGAAAAAAAAACGAAGTAATATGATACCAAACACAAAAACCTGCCTTAAAAAGCAAAGTAAAATCGTATTTAGTGTTATACTGGTTTGTTCCTGTGTGTGTGTGTGTGTGTATTTAGACTGGATATTCCTATAATCCAAATGACGATGGAGAAAGGGAGAAATAGGCAAGAGCTGGATGGAAAGTGTAATAAACCCTCTGTTGACCCTCTCACCTGTTTCTATGGCTTCAACTTCATTGGACTTCCACTTCTCTGCAACGTCATTTGCAAGGGGATCATCAGGGTTGGGTGCACTTAGTAACGCCTGGATTGACAGCAGCACTGTGCGAATCTGCAGAGCTGGTGACCATTTATCTGACAAAATGAAGATTAGATGGATTAATAAGACTAAAATTGAGACCAAGAAAAGCAGAGGGACAATAGAGTGTTTTAAGCTGCAGGGGCAATGAAGAGACAGTGCTGATATGCAGTAGTAGTGGCACAAAGCTCCAGTTAGGGGCCACAAGTGTAACGTAAGAGGCCTTTGATCTTTTGAGCAAGATGAAATTGGCAAATCCCTCAATTCATTGACAGGCCAAACATTAGAGGACAGAATACATACAGGCTTTCCTACAGTAACAAGCCTGATTCAACTGACCAAAAACAGAACAGGGGAAAAGACATTTTCTGTCAGTTGACAACGGGTCCTTTAAGGTAAAGCACCATGTATATCCCACATAGCTAGCCAAGCATAAACTGGGACATTACAGAGAATTGACTTACCTTTCAAAATGTCTAGACATATTCTCCCCAACTTGTCTACATTGGGGTGATATATTTTGGTCATGAAGCGCACTTTCGGAGCAGCCATGGGATATTCCTCTGGTAAAAAGAGCTCGAGTTTAAATGTGCCCCCCTCAAAAGGTGAGTCCTGAGGTCCACAAATGATCACATGAAAGTAGCGGGCATTGCCTTCATCTGGCTCTGCCTCGATGCCTGGGACAGGCTCTGCAATCAAACGTTGAGTTTCCTGGTACAGAAAAAGACAGAGAGAAAAAAAAGAAAAGAAAAAAAAATGATGCTAGTCCAACCATATTTCAAGTCATTGCCACAAAGTGCTTTCACTTTGCACTGCAAAATGCACTGTCACTACCATAATATGGCTATTCAGGCAGAGATGCTTTTGAACTCTATATTTCAGTAGCTGGGATTTATAGAGATCTAGGCTACACATGTATCAAGCATTACAGTTCAACTAACTGGAAACGACAATACTGGAAACAATATATGCATATCTTATTAAGTGAAACATCCTTTAGGAATTTGTATTTGATATTAGTAAAACTTGTTATTAAATTCAACATTATTCATTCAAAAGATTTATAAAAGCCCTTGCCCACACCTGAGAGCTGCCAGAAAGTTGTGTCACTATTACATATTATAGAGCTGTTAGGCAGGAGGTGGACTGTAGTCTGCTTGGCTGTTATCCTTTTAACACAGAGGGGAGGGGGGCTTTGACTGCAGTGGTGGCTCAATGCTGAAGACTCTCTGTGCACTATATAACTGTCTTTTTAGAGGTGACACTGACTCAGCCACCGCGCCACACGAGACCACTACTTTCATACCCATCAGCCACTGCAGCAAGGCTTCTCCCAACTCATAGTGACAGCCACGTGACCTACAGAAACACATCTTTACTGTTAAAGAGGAACATCTCTTGTGGTATGCACGAGGCAGCATGAGAGTGACGCACCTGATAAGAGGTCTCTAACAAGAAAACTACATTCAAGCTTGCTAGTATCCACATGCACGTTGTCAGTATAAATGATAAACTGCAGTGTTCTCTACTCTTCTTCACTGTACATTCACCATTCTCCAAACTGTGGTGCTGATAGTACAAGTATCTGTATCTGGTCTATGAGGGCCTTTAATTTCCCAATCTAAAAACCAAGTATCCCCTTGTGCCTGTTTGAAATGCAGCATTGTGCAATAGATGCATCGCTCATCACAACAACAGAACAATAAATAAATAAATAACTATGGATTAAAAAAAAAAATAGCATCAAATAAAGTTTGCCAACAGCCGGCACCCTTGTTTTGGGCATTCTTTTCCTGAATGCAACAGAGTGAGATTCCTGAAATGTTTCAGATAACCCACAGACAAAACCACACAGTGAAAACACAGACGGGAGAGGGGCACCCAGTCCCAGTCACACGCTCTGAGGGCTCAAGGGCTCGGTCTGCTAAGTACTGTTCCCAGCCCTTCCACCTTTTCCCACCAACACTAGTCCCCAGTCTGCTTACTCACCCACCTGTGCAACCTTCTATTAGACTAGGGCTGGACGACTTTGAAAAAGTATCAAATTCCGATTGTTTTGACAGATATTGCAATTACGATATGATTTGTGATATTATAGGGAATGATCATTTGTACATAATTATTCTCATTTTTATTGAAAATCGTTAAAATGATTAGGCCTATTGCGTGATTTTTGTCGGGATCTGTATCAAACAAAGATGTTTTCTTAAGTCTGTAGAATATGATGTGTAGGCCAGGACATCTCTGCAGCGCAACAATATTTAATTTTAAATGGTATTTTGGCACACATTTTACCTTTAACAAATGCCTCTTGCGATTTAAAAATTGCAGTAGGCCATATTGCGATTTTGATCAAATTTCGATTCATTGTGCAGTCCTATCTTAGACACCATTCATGTTCCGATATTGCTCTCTCTATAAACTCAATACAGGCTAAGCACTATTCCTTTACCAATCATAAGATGTAATTTCAGTGAATATGCACAAAAGCAATGAATGTTATTTGTAAATACACAAACTTACAGCAAGGGCACTTTAACGGTTCCCCAAAGAAAAAGGAAGGGGTAAGTGGCATCTGTAAGGCTTGTCAATCAAAAAACTAAATTAAGAATCAACTAATAAAATAGTGGGTTTACAAATAGAAGACTTTCAGCTTTTGCGTTTCATAAGATTATAAATGACATATTTGGGGATTTGTGGCTGCTGGTCAGACAATGGAAGCAGCATCAACACATTACCCTGGTATCTGGGAACTTAAGTTTTTTTTTTTTTACATTTTATAGACCAAATGATTAATCATTTAATTCATATTAATGAATAATGAAAACATTAAGTGCAAACCTAACTGAAATCATAACTTCTGATCACATAAGATAAACAACACAACACAGTTTGCCAAGTAATCAGAGCTCCTCTCAAATCCTGTGTGTCCTCTAAAATGTCATAATAGCGTAGAGATAAAAATGCAACTACGGTTTTTGTCCTTACTTGTGAACACATTTTCGCTGACTACAATGGCTGTCATGACATTAGCCAGTTCTGGTACTGTAATTATGGGTTTGCATTTAGGAGGTGCAGGAAATAGAAGGCAGTTGTCAAGCGACACTGTATAATATTTATTCAAAGGCTGGGGATGTAGCTAACTAATTAGCATCTTTAAATATATGCTGTGCAAACATCTTACTTGTGGTTAGATGGCGCACATCACTTTCTGATGCTTGAGTCGGTGAGAGGTCTGCAGTGGAAGTTATTTCTGATCACAGGCGCAAACTGTTGACCCATATCACTTTGTTAGGTTACCACATGTACGACTAAGATATGGTAACGTAACTACTAGCTAACGTTTAACTCCTAGTTGGCTAATGGCACACTTAGCCAACTAAGAACTTGACTAACTTAGCTAAATGAAAAGACGAAACGCTGTCAAAAGAAACGAGGCAAACATCCAATATTAGGTAAATTCATGTATGCTTAGCTAAATGAAAATTATAAATACGGAGAGTATCAGGCTACCAGGCTAGCTTTAGCTTGTTCCTGTTTTAGTTTTTTTTTTATTATCGTCCAAACACAAGCTAACAAACTAGCCAGGGTTAGCACAGTTAGCCAGCACAACACTTTGATCAGTAGCAACTGGAGAACACTTGTCCTTGTAAAGTATATTTAGAAAAGACCAGCCCCTCACACAGTACATTAATCTGCAATTTTCACGAAGGGTTGATGTATTTTTAACCCACCGTGTCTCGGTGTATCTGGGCACAGGAAAGAAACGGAAGTTAATTTAGCAAACTAGCGCTAGCGAGCTGGATGCTAACGTTAGCGCAAAGAACTGGTAATGAGCAGAGCACTGGGACTTTAGACTGTTTAAGTACAATGTTGGCCATGATAGAAAAGTGACACATGATGCTGCTTAAAGTGCGAAATAATTACCTTAAGGATCCTACGGGGCAGTCCTGCCATCTTGTCTTAAATGCAGGGTTTCAGCTGTGCCTCCTCTCTGTCGTTGGCATTGACAGCAAACACACGTCTTCCGGGTTCTCTGCGTCATAGCAGTGGATGGACAGGAGCACTGACTGGGAATCAAACCCAGTTGAAAATGTTTCCTTGAGCTCTGTAAAAACATACTTAGAGTCCATAGAAACTGCCAAAACCACGAGCGCAGAGCAGAACTCAGCCAATTCCCCCTCTTAATTTAAATTTAAGGACAATCACATTTTGGAACCACTTGATCAAGTCAGATAAGATTCCCACCAATACAGAGCAAAATACTATATTATATAGTATGTAGTAGCCTGTATAGGCTACCTAGAAAAGTGAAACTATCTGAACCCAGATAAAAATACCTGGAATGGAACAAATGAGGGAATCATTTTCACATGTCAAAGTGATGCTATGAAAATAATTTCCAACTCACAAGTAAAACAAATAGGCCTAGCTTAGACAAAGATAATAAAGATATTTCAAGCAGTGGAAAACAGAAAGCCAATCAAAAAACTAGAATGCTATCATTTAGTGGACAGAGAATTTCAGACTAATTCAAACCCTTCTGGGAGAAGACAGCACTACAGTAGAACTGGCAGGAGAATATGTTACTGCATGCCACAAAGCAATACATATTTTTGCTTTGGCAACATGTTTATAGCATAACATCATGCCAATAAAGCCAATAAATACATACAAATTGTAGCTATGTACCTATAGCTAGCTTTATCAATATAAAGGATACACATATACCAACAGATACATCAGACTATGCTTAATAGCACTGCAATTCCTTATGGTAAGCACAATTTGTATATTCACTTTCACCATATTAATTGGAAATTTGGTCTTAATAAATATTTTGTCACAAAGTCAGATAAATATATTTTCTGAGAAAGTCCAAGAAATATATTTAACAAACTAAAGAATAATGATACTTCTGAATTCTCTGGATTTTGTGATATATTGGCAGAGAAACAATTCATTTATTATAAATGTATTTCTGTGAAAAGTTTTTGAACTGATGTGGAACATGCATTTGAAATGCTTTCTGTGGGATAAAGATTCAGTTAGAGAAATGCTGAAAACAGATTTTATGAAAACGACAATATGGACAGAAGTCATGTGTTTATTTTTCATCTTCTTATTTTAAATACAAAAGTGTTATCTATAAAAAAAGTTATTTTTCTTTTTTTGTTGTTTAGCCTTCATGGTTTAACACCAAATGAACCAAATAAAGCACAAGATCAGACTGTAAACTGAAATTATGATAATACAGCGTTAAAGTTGTGGTTACAACCATTTTCCACACACAGAGAGAGTGAGAAAGTCCTTTTGTTTGTTTAAGATTATTTTACAGCCAATATTTATTTTCACCCAAGTATTATTGGACTTTTATTGAATATTTTTACACTGTGATAGTGTTTATTTTTAATGAACACTTTGAATGCTTTTTGTACAGTTGCTAAGTTACTATGGCAGTGCATTATTTGGCAATTTCATACATTTTAAACATGAACCTTTTTTGTCTGCTCGATTTGGAAGCAAGAGTTTCTCTAAAGTTGAAAAGCCAAACTTTGTGTCCCGCAGCTACTCTATTTGTCTATGTCTTAGACAAAACAAAGCATGAATTAGACCTAACATTTCCATGAGCCAATAAGACTGTATATTACAGCTGCATTTTCACTTTTTTTGTACTGCAGGCTGAATGGGAGCTATAGATTGGAGGGGACTTGGAGCTCCTCCTCCTGACATGTCTGTATGGACAGACGCTTTGTCTCTTTGGGTGTCAGGCCTGTTACATGAGCATTGTCTTAGTTGTGCAGCAAACTAAGAGGAACTTTATTTACAAAGCTGTCTAAGAAGACGAAGTTCAGCATGCATTTTCTGTCCCAACAAAGCCCAACAGGTGGGTTTGGTTACTTTTTTTGAGCATGACGTCTGTGTATAGAAACAGAGGTGGAATAAGACATGTATGTATGATCTGTTTTTTATTTGTCTTGGCAGGAGTATAGTAAGTTCTACTGGTCTAGTTTGCTCTAGTTTATTGTAGTCACGCTTTATTTGACATTATTGCTACACAAACATGGATTCTATTAAATAAGAATACATTATGTTATACTGTAGATTGTTTTGAAATGTCAAAATGTTATTTTGAAACGTGAAGGGGACACTCCTATAAAGCTATTATTTTGCCAGCGCACTCATTTCATGACACTGACCTTGGCTTTTCCACCACAGTTTAAGGCAAAATATCTATCTTTAGGGTTTTCTAAAATGTGTATATAACAGGTGACAGAGGCAACAGCCAGGTCTAAATTCTGAGCCTATAATTACTACCCATGTTTGTTACCTTTCAGGTGCAAGGTTTCCACTCATTAAGTCATAATCAGACCAATCTGATCTTGTGGGATTTTAAATTGATTTATTTCTGTATGTGTCTGCAAACATTATAAAATATTATAGTAATAGTAGTAGCCTATTTTTGTTTAAGATATATAATAATTTTATATCTGATTCTGAATCTGGTATACTCTCCAATGTATGTAAAGGTAAAACAGAAGGATTTCAGGAATGTCAAAAAAAAAAGTCCTGAAAAGAAGTCTTCAAAAAGCTAAAGCATTTCATGAAAATCCCATATTAATAATAACTGATTTTCTGCAACTTATCCAAGTGATCTCTTTTAGCATTCTGCCCTGCCACATCTCACCAATCCTCTGAACCTTTGCATTGTTCCACACACACAGGAACAGATGAACCAGCACCTAATCGAGTCCCTTCTCTCAGTGCACAGAGAGAACAGACAATATCAGCCACATTACAGCGGCTGCTGCTCCCACGGAGTGCCTGATTTGAGAGGCAAGATCTATCCCGACAGGGCTTAGCCAGACTTCCTTATCAACTCGGATTATTTTATATGGAGGCATTTTGGGTTAAACTCATGTCTTGTCTCATAAGCAAGACTCAAACTAAAAGAAGTTTATTTTTTTTATATTGAAGCATACTTGTAAATCCCTATCACAGGATATGTGTTGTGAGCAGTATAACTAAACAGTGATTTAGAAGCCTGAAATATGTACATATATAGTATTTTACAAGAAAAAGTCAGAGAGAATAATGTGTTTTCTGTGAAAATACTATTTTCTTTTCTTTTTTTTTTGAATGATGAAAATACCACTCTTGTCTGGTCAATATGAAGCTACACCGGCAGCCGGTTAGCTTAGCTTAGTATAAATGGGGAACGGGGAAACAGCTAGTCCCCTCTGTCCAATGGTGACGAAATCCGCCTATCAACACCGAGCAGAACCTTTTTCTTACACTTTTGTTTTTTACGGATTCAACAAACAAGATAACGTGTTAATTGGTGGGCTTTAGAGGTGGTGGCAGGATGACTTTGCTATCATTGGACAGAGCCCGGCTAGCTGTTTTCCCCCTGTTTCCAGTCTTTGCCCTAAGCTAAACTATTGTCTGCTGGCTGTTGCTTTTCTATTTAATGGACAAACGAGAGTGATAGCAATCATCTCCTCTAACTTTCTGCAAGAAAGCCAATAAACGTTTATCCCAAAATGTTGAAATATTCCTTTAATCATTTGGTGATCCTCTCAGATTTGTCTTGTGAACCCTTTGGGAGTCCTGACCACCAGGTTCAGAACTATAAGACAGCAAAAACATCTCAAGTATCTAACTCACTACACTTTCAGTGACGTATGTAAATGTAATTTCTTTGATTCTCTTTATTTAGCTCATTGGAGCACACACTGCTACCTGGCATGTGTATTTATCATGATTGCCTGGTCTGGACCAGCTTCTCCCCTTCATGCCCCTCCAGTGACAACAGGACTCCGCTCTGCTTTCTCTGCCACACGAACCAACAGCATAGTGGGGGGCAAGCAGAAGGCAGTGAGCTTCGACAGGCTCAAGGTCAACATTGGAGGGGATTTCAATCCAGACACCGGTCACTTCCGCTGCCGCATCCCCGGGGCCTACTACTTCTCTTTCTCTGTGGGGAAATTTCCAAAGAAGATGCTCTCTGTGATACTTGTGAAGAATGGAGAGGAGGTGCAGGCTATAGCATATGATGACTACCGCAAGAAAGGGAGGAAAGTTCAAAGCCAAAGCATAATGATCACTTTGAAGGAAATGGACACAGTGTGGCTGCTTTTACAGCAGAGTCCTCAATATGCCTTGTACAGCAATGCTGGCCCTTACATCACCTTCTCTGGTTACCTCGTCTATGCTGACATCTCCCCAACCGGCTACATCAGCAACCACCTGTCCCCATCAGGGCTGTCCTACCCACAATGCCCCCCTCAGGCTGACCCCTTGTCCAGAGGTCTGACGTCAGAGCAGCCACGGTCTGCCTTCTCTGTGGCAAGAACATCCACACTCATGGGTCAGAGTATCAGGCAGCAGGACAAGCCACCTCTGACCTTTGATGTGGAATACGTCAACATCGGGGGGCATTTCAACAAAACCTCAGGCCTGTTCACCTGTCACTTCCCAGGAGCTTACTTCTTCGCCTTCACAGTGGGAAAACACCCTCATAAGGCTGTTTCTGTGAAGCTGATGACCGGGAAGGGCGAGGTGCAGGCAATGGTGTTTGATGAGGACACTTCGAAGAGACGGGAGATGCAAAGTCAGAGCTTGCTGCTGTCTCTCCGCCGGGGCGACAACGTGTGGCTGTACAGTCAGCAGGATGAGCGTTATGCTGTCTACAGCAACCAGGGGAGGTACACCACCTTTTCTGGCTTCCTGGTTTATCTTGAAGCAGAAACACTTCCACCTCCCACCACCAAGGACAGAACTCAACTCTAAATGTCTTTACCCTTCATAACACAATCTGATGTTTATGTAGACAATCTGTAGATTGTTTTCTATGTGGATAAAGCAGGAAAAACAAATCTGTGGTCAGTATAGTGTAACTACATTTAGCCTACTGCTTTGTTTGTTTGCTTTTTGTTTATTTTCTCTAGTGTGAATAATGTCACGCCAGGGATAACAGTTGCTGCCAAATTTCTCCACAAGATGGTGCTATGATACAATTATGGACAATGACCAGCATGCAACATGGTTATTTTTGTCCTTGAAGTGCAATTAGCTGCAAGACATGACAACAACAAAAGTTGTGTTTATGTAACAACTTGTCAATTAATACAATTGGGGGTTTGCTTTACAGATAGATTTACTTTTCAAATTATTTGTATTTAGATATTTTCAAAAGCTTTTTTTACATGTAAAAATTATTATTGCATGGCAAAGAACATTATGTAAATGATGTATAGTTTATCAAAATCTACTTACTGTAAAAATTAGATTTAGAGATACATCATGGTCATGAGAGTGATAGTCATAACATGGAACTTTTTATTGTAGATATATCTGTACTGTATATCTTATGATGTTAAATGTGCATTAGTTTTATATGTGCAGGAAACTAAATAAATTCATACACTTCAACAAATTCAAAAGGTCTTGTTTCTTATAAGTCCAATGCTAATGATACAGTCTGTTTCATTCACTGTCAGTTAAATGAATGCTGTTGGCGCTGGAATGCAAAGTTAGCTGCTGTAAGTGATTACTTTCACATATACACAGTTCTCAAAATATGAATCCTCCCCACAGATATTACTACTACTACTGTTACCACTCAGGTAGTGGTGGAGTTGCTGCTGCAGCAACTATTAAAGCTTTTGCTACAGAGTCATGCCTACTTCAACTACAGCACTAATAGCAGGATACCATAAATGAAGATAGATATAAAGAAAGAAAGAGCTTTACAAAGAAGAAAATGGAGAAACCATTTTACCAATTTACAACCCTAATTGTACAAATTAAAAATGGTCAACAGCAGTGTTAAATATTCTTTAATTATAGAAAATTGGCCAAACGTACAAAAACACAGCTATGGTCCTGAAAATGATGTGCATTTGTTCTGATACCCACTGAAATGAAATATTAGCAGAGGGTTAAATATAGGCATAACATAAAAAAGTCATAGGAAGTCATTGTTTTTGTTAGTTGTTGCAGGTTATATAGTGGAGGTGGAAGACCACATTTTATCAGGGAAACCCTTAGATATTAATATTTTTTACAATGTGTTGGGGTAAATTGAACATATTTCAGTTTAGTTTATTTAGACAGTTTCAGAAAGGTTAAAGAGAAACAATAATCATTATTTTCCACAAGTACCAGATGTTATGTCTTTATGTTTACTCATAAATAGTAATATAACAGATATGAAAATATTCTGAAGAATGTTCTAACCTAAACATTTTCTGTTACTCTTGTTATTTATTGAAAACATACAACTTTTGTGTATTTACAGCAAGTAGCCTTTGTAGCAAGTACTATGAGTTTCACAAATAAAAAATAAACGTAGCCATTTTTAAACTCAATGTAATCTAAACGTTACACTTCTTATCAGCACCTTTGCTTTGAATAGGTTTCAGTGTTTGTACTTGTCAAGCTAATCACATTGGGACTTCAAGATGTTTATCCTGAGGTATACAGTAAAAAGAAGTTTGCCAAATCCCATCCCTTGAAGAGTTTCCTCTTTGCACTGAAAACTCTGTCATAATTTCAAACATCTCAACAATGAGACAAGTCTGAGTTGGCTGAATCACACAGTAGATAGACATGAAGATGCTGTGAGCCCTAAAATAAAACCCCATGAGCAGAATAAACACAATCCATTCAGCCATTCACTGATACATTCACTGATGTATGACTAATGCCATCAACAGGTCACATTACATCCTCACATCATCCAGTATAAATATGCACTGTAGTTGGACCATGACTTTGTCTTGCAAGTTGAAATGTTCATGTTATCATCCCTAGGTTACCGCTTTCTTCGCTACTCCTGGTGTGTCACTGCACATCCCAGATCTCACAGAGCAGCGGTGTAAATTTGTGGTCGTTCATTCTCCAGGATGTTAGCATCTCTGCGTGGTAGTGGTTGAGTGTTCTCAGCTCCGTCAGACGGCCCAGGAGACGAGCAAAGTACTGTGGGTCTTGTGGGTGTTGCAGGACACACAGCTTCCTCAGCACGACCAGCATGGTCTCCTGAAGTCTCTCCACAGCCTGATAATCCTTCACGTAAGGCCGATCTGGAGAGGATGATACATTAGCCTTTTAGAATATCAAAAAATTGTAGAAAACACACCTCACGTGTGTTTAAAAAATACTTCTGGATCATTGAAAGCTGTTAATGCTGGCTCACCTGGTGTCAGGATGGTTACGGCGGTTAGAAGAGCCTGTTCCTCCTGCGCCATTTGGAGTTCATCGATGCTTTTGTAAAAGTTGAACATGGGTGTCATGAATTCCTCTGACATACCTCCAGAAAAGGATGCATTCAATTAATTAATTAATTACTGTTGCTTTAACATATAAACAGTACTACATTTACAATGCCTTAGTCTTGATCAAAGATAAGTTGTTACAACACACAACAAAATGGTAGGAGGGAAAGTCTTACATTTTAAAGCTAAAGTGCAAAGTTTCTGTCTTCCTAATGAGGAATTTTAAGTAATGACAACAACACTGTTGTTGCATCCATATGGCACAAGCCTTCCATGATCGCACACCACCCCCACCCCTCCTCCACGTAGTTACTTACAAGGAGGACAAGGGGGATTACAAAACATGATGGACTCTTCAGAAGAGGTAATTCAAGCTCAAGCTTCTGTGCGCGAAAGTCACCGGAAGACACCATTTTGTAAACATAGCCATACTGAGAAATACAGACTTTTGTGGAGCTGATAGGCGTACTTAGCTTTGTTTCAACTAATTTGGCAATGGCTTAAATGTAAAGGATGTCCATTATTACAAAAACGTTATATATAAAGTATATATATATAATGTTTTGAAATGTATGTTTTAAATCTGCTGTTGCAATCTTTTTATATTAACTGGGAATCTTTCACCAAATGTTTGAACTTGAACATTGTTAACTGATTTTCTCTGATGTTTCTCTGATTTTCTCTGAGGTGATATGTATCTGTATGCAGATGATGTTAGTTTGTATAGTGCTCATGTGATAAACTGTGATGTGTCAAAGGCGGTGCAGGACAAAGAACAGTCAACACAGTCAAAACACTGCACAAGAACAAGTATAGTTGTTTTATCTGGTACAATGAATGTACAGAACATGCAGAAGGAAGAGCAGTAAAAGAGTAGAAAAAGCTTGTGTTACATAACAATCTGCACTTTGAGCCCAGACATTCAACAGTCCTCCCTAATCTGCATTATTGTTCATCTATTTGATCAACAGGAAAATAAACCCAAGCTTACATAAAAGGAAAGCAGCAAGTCTAGTTCTCCACATATTGCAAGTATTCTGGTGTTCTTTTATTTCTGCAAACAGGGTACATGTGTGACCCAGTATTTGACCATGTTTGGACACTTATCTTTCAAACAGAACTGGAGAAGAGAGAGGGAGGAGGAGAAATTTAAGAAAGAAGTTAAGGAGAATGATAAAAAAAGGGGGAAGGAAAAAGAGAACACAGCAAAATATTTTTGCCTACGTTTATGAATATACTGTCCAAAATATTATGAACCTGAGTGGTAAGCTGGGGATGGATCAGTGTAATATTGTACATTATTCCACAAGAAGATTGCAACTGAAATACTTTGATTGCATTGTGTTTTAACTCCACTTTGATTATATATTTCCTGGTCATACATTTGTACAAATTAAAATACAATAGTTGCAATGCAGTAGGATCCGTCGTCATTCATCTCTAAACAGGGGAACAATTTTGGGGAGCCCTTAAGCATATAACAAATATAAACTTCTCTGTTGCTCTACTTTAGGTAATGATTCAGTAATAAATAAGGATGATTATTACAAACTTCTCTCTATATAGTTTCAAATGTTTGCATTCATTTAGCTCTTGCACACTGGCAACATTTCCTACTTTCGATGCTCTGCAAACATGCAGAGGGTGTCTGTCTGCTCGGACGCATCATCAAGCATTCAAAAATGCCAGTGGGGCTCAGAGGGAGAGAAGTGAACAATAGCACTCTTGATGTTTTGATAAAGAACAATGGTCTCTTCAGACAGCTTTGCTCCCTTATTCTCCCAGACTGGCCTTTAGTGTGAATGTCTCTTCCACTATTCACACCAGAGCTGCACCGAGGGACCCAGTGACTCTCACACACACGCACACACACACACACACACACACACACACACACATACTCCTGCCATCACTGTCTGTCTAACTGTCCAACCTGGTTGACACAATGACACCTCCCATACATATAAATGATTTCTTAAAACCACCAAGCAGTCAACTATTTGATATGGAAGTTATGTGTAAACAGTGAGGCTGCTAAAAACAAACATATATGTGTGTAGTTTAATAAATGAAACCCAATGCTACTGAAGAGCTGGGTTTGCTTTGAATGCTCTTCTTCTTCTACCTGTCAGCATGCCCACACACACATGCCTAAACTGAGTGAAACTATACCCAGTGAAGGTGTGTGTGCAAGTGTAACCTACACCCAGCCAGAGATCAACAGGTCAGCACACATCTCCCGGCTGCATCACACAGATCAGGCAGATCAATTATTAAAGCAGGATCAGACTAGACCTGGCTGCAGGTGGAACTACAAATGTCATGATGCTGCATGTGCAACCTGCTGGAAGAGCAAAAGCACCAAAGACACATGAAGGTAATGAATTAGCAGTAAATATATTTTAGTTCCACACTTTAAAATTATTTGGATAATTTAGCGTGATGCAAGTTTAGAGGTGTGAGTCAGTGCCTTACATTTTTACGGATCACTTCAGTTGACTCACCACTATTGCGTACCCTCTCCTTTAAAACTTCTGTGTATCCGTTGGGCATCCTTTTGCTGAGAACCTGAGCTGAGCGTAGAAACATGGCCTCCACAGCCGAACCTTTCAGCAGAGCGATCTGATCCTCACGATCCAGAGAGAGAAAGCCTGCCAGAGGCATCAGACCACCCATTACATACAGCATTATGTTATCATCCATTGTCTTAGTATAATAAAAGTATGTATTCTATAAGATACTAGGAAACAATACCTGGAATATTTTTTGTAAACTCCACCAGAACTTGAACTTGATTTGTTGCCATTTCTGTCAATAGGAGGAAGTTTTCCTCTGCGCTGTACTGTTCTTGGAGCTGTAGGAGAAACAACAAGAGTTAACAGTACTGAAAAAGATCAGATCAATAGAGAGAAGACTAACCAAGCTACTCCACCGTTTAGTAGCTATAGCGGCATCAGAGGTCTGAATGGTCCAAGTGAAGCAGTTTTCTGTACTGGCTTTAAGCTGTACTCTCTGTTGCCAGTTTTCAGGAACTCATCTATTGGATCTTTCATCCATTCATTCATTCATCCTTTTATTTATCCTTGAAAGATCCTCGAAAGATCAATGTCCATAATTTAAATAGTGTGAAGAAAAGCAAAGTTTGAAGTGATATTGAGGATGATATACCAGTTTTTTGGTCACGTCTTGAGGAATTTGATGTCTGTTGTAAGCATCTACGATAGATTTCACGAGCGTCTGCTGCTCTTTGGTAATTTCAACTTTTTCCTGAACAGAAAAAAAGTCACAGTTTATATGACTCAGTAAATTTGGAGAAAAAATGAAGGTGGAAAAACTGCAAATTCCCAAGACACGACAGAAGTTGTGATTACCTTTGACAGTTTGGTGGTTGAGGTGACCTGTTTATTGTCTGTGTTGTCTGCCCCCTCTGTCTCGTCTCCAGTCGACTGTCCCGGGGAGGCCTTAGTGTTCTTCCGCAGCCTTTTAGACTTACACTGGATCTCTGTCAGCAGACCTGCCAGTGGTGATGAAGGCTTCACTATGTGTGTTAAATACCTCACAGCTCTTTATTCAACAGCATTTGTAAATGTTCTTTTTCATTTATCATGAGGCCATATTAATATTAGTACCAATACTGCAAAGTGGAGTGAGAATCTTAACTGTAATGTTCTGCCATTAATACTTTAACATCATATAGTATATTATATTCAGTGTAACGTAATCCATACATGTCAGCGATGCGTTTTAACGCGTCAATGATCCATAAGTAACAGTTTACATTTAAATCATTGATTTATTGTCTTGTTTCATTCAATTCGAATTCAATTAGTTTCTGTTTTTATAATCTAACTATGTGTTTTTTTTTCTAACAGTAACCTATTTTTACTTTTACTGTAGCACTGGCCATATTTTCCATTAATTGAAAACATATTTTTACTTCACCATCCTTTATTATGATAACTTGATCTAATGCTAATGGATGAATGCAAAACTTTGTTAGTCCTTTACATTTCTATCTGAGTTCAATCAAAAGATAATTTCAAGACTTGAGAAGAAACCAATCTCTCCAGTGAATTAGCATCCGTCTTTTCACACTATGACCGAAAAAATTTCTTATTTGTTGACCTCTTATTGCTCCAGCGGGTAGAGTCATGAATGCCTGCCACCCTGCAATATTCATCACAACTTGCCTGAACTATTTATGAGCAACAGGAGTCCAGTCCGTCATCCTGTTCTTTTAAACTGACAGCGCTTAATAGACCCAATAACTAATCATCCTCCAAAGATTCCAAAAGTACATGTTCACATTTACAAGTTCTGTTCCTCACATTAAGGTATGCTCAGCTTATAGAAAATACAGAAGACATTCCCAAATAGAAATGTTTTAAGAAAACAACACTTCATAGCAAATTCCTTTTAATGACTGCAGCAACTTTGAAGGTGTTAATTTCTCTAAATGGAGTTTAAGGTGTCTTAACTGCTTCTATTCCTGTAACAGTAACACAAGTTGCACCTTTCTATTGTGTGATATAAGCCATGTCAGAATGGAAAATGGGGGCTCACCACAACAGCCTTTGACAGCCTCTCTTGACTCTACTGATTAGACAGTAATGTGTGTGTGTGTGTGTGTGTGTGTGTGTGTGTGTGTGTGGGCTTGTTTAACTATATTCGTGGGGTCCAAAAACCGGGAGTCCAGTATACTTGTGGGGTCCTGACAGCTTTGTGGGGCCAAAATGCTGGACCCCACAAGTTTAAAGGGCTGTTTGAGGGTTAAGGTTGTAGGATTAGGGATAGAATTAGGTTATGGTTAGGGTGAGGGTAAGGGTTGAGGTTAGGCATTTAGTTGTGATGTTTAAGGTTAGGGAATGCATTATGTCAATGATGGGTCCCCACAAAGATAGTGCCACAAACCTGTGTGTGTGTGTGTGTGTGTGTGTGTGTGTGTGTGTGTGTGTGTGTGTGTGTGTGTGTGTGTGTGTGTGTGTGTGTGTGTGTGGACGGTGCAAATCAGCTTGAATTGATGCATCATAGTAAGTACAAATATGTCTACAAGTCATTCGTTTCCCATCACATTGATTCACTACTGACTGTTGCGGCATCCTGTCAGTATGACCAGGATCCAGAGTCTCTTAACTATCAATGATACTCACATTCGGCCAGCATGCCCATCTCCTTGCACTTTCTTAGCCGACACTCCTGGCATTTCCGGCGCATGTACATGTCCATCTCACAGTTTCCGCCACTCTTGCATTTGTACACAGCGTTCTTGGTTATGCTCCGTCTGAAAAAACCTGAACATGGTCGACAAAAAGAGGTATTATCATGGGCCAGGTACAGAAGATGTTGATACAAAGCCAAGACATTTTGTACATTAGTATTTTCTGATGGGCCACACTATAATATGGTGGTGGGAAGTACATTCACTTAAAGCAACGTTGTGCAACTATTTAACCTTAAAATAACAGCTTCAAAATTATATTGACACTACACTGACTTGTAATAGGGAGAATGGTGCCTCTGTCATTCCGAATCTGCGCCCCGATTGCTTGTTCTTTCACCATGTAACTTTGGCGAAGAAGTGCGTAACCCTTCACGGCACTACCACTGATTTTGGTGAAACTGGATCATATTTAATGTTGAAAATGTTTTCTGGTTTTCCCTCTGATTTCCTCTGACTGCTTTGCCTCGACTCTTTGTGGTTTATGGAGTTTTCTGATGGACAGAAATTTTCACTTGTTGCTAATGTAACGCTAACTGCTAACTGCTAACATTAGCTGCTGTCAGCTAGTTAGCTAAGTTAGCCGTGCTGCCAGGACTGGGAGTTTGGAGCACCGCAGGAAACAGCTGGTGGGGAACAGCATCGGTGCATCTATGGACATCATGGCAGAGACAAAGAGACCAAAGAGGATGTTGACGGCGGAAGCTAAGAAGAGAGTCACCGAGCAAGAGGCCGCCAGACAGGAATCTCGGACAGGAGCTTCACGAAATAAAAGGCTGCAAGACAGACGCAGAACTGGCCATCTTGCTCTTGGACTAGTAAGTAATAGCTGGCATGCAATGTCTTGTGTTGTTGCACACTTCATGTTTGGCTGTGTTAGCAAAGTTGTCGACTCGCTAGTTTTTGATGAAGTAGTTTTTGATGAAGTAATGAAGTGGCCACTAGGGGGCAGCAGAAACAAGCTGTACACTACACTGACATATTATCTATCAACTTCACAAACAATTGTCCATGTACACATTCAGCAGACACAGAGCAAGATTATCGTTCATCTGGAGTCTTGTTTCTGGCAACCTGATGAATGTAAGTCAAAGTTTTACTGTCCTTTCAGCTCTGTTTTTGGTTTCCAACAACTCCTAAAGGAAACATCTGGCTCTTTAGCTACTAAGCGCTCTGTTATGTTCATCAGCTAGTCGCTAACTATGTCTGTCTGCCATCTACCTGTGCAGATAGTGTGTCCAGTCATTTTTTAGAAGTCTTTCACTGCTGGAGCTCAAAACAACGCTGATGAGAGAGGTGAGAATGACTGGTGGTGGAAGAAGTATTTAGATCCTTTACTTAAGTAAAAGTACTAAAACCGCACTGTAAAAAAAAAAAATTTAGTTACAAGTAAAAGGCCTGCAGTGAAAATGTTACTTAAGTAAAAGTATGTAAGTATCATCAGGAAAATGTACTTTAACTATTAAAAGTAAAAGT
The DNA here is from genome assembly GCF_031162955.1 of Sander vitreus. Lineage (NCBI taxonomy): Eukaryota > Metazoa > Chordata > Actinopteri > Perciformes > Percidae > Sander > Sander vitreus. The sequence goes on from NC_135862.1 coordinate 10,674,346, forward strand.
ACTCATGCAGAAAAATCCTCACGTTTTAGAAACTGGAAACAATCAAAACAGTTCTTTCAATCAAGTGTTTAATGGGCTAATCATTTAGCTGTACTTGTTGACCTATATATTGTTGGGTAGTTTAATTCATAGAAAGGGGAAAATCCCACTCATCCGACACCCCCCCCCGCCCTCCCGCCAAATCGCACACTGCACATAATCAATTGAGACATTGCCACGGACGTTTAATAGATAATCCTTCTATACTTAACTTGAGTACACTTATTAATTCAGAACTTTTTGGGAGTTTTTTCTCATTGTGGTATTTCTACTTTTACATAAGTACATAATCTGATCTTCTTTTATCATTTCTCAGTATATATTTCATGCAGCTTTCCCCTTATTAAACCAGATAAGGATAACATGTCAAGTTGATATAAATGAAATTCGTAGGTTACACAGTGTTAATAATGTCAATGAGAGAATCCTGTGAACCCGGCTGCAATGTCCCAGACAGGAAGAGCAGCAGGGCAAAACACACACACACACACACACACACACACACACACACACACACACACACACACACACACACACACACACACACACACACACACACGCAGAATAACTTTGGAACAGTTATTAGACATTCTGACATAGAACATTTAGCAGAATGACATGCATTAGCGTAACTAAGCTCAGGTTGCTTCTGCTTTGTACAGCAGAAAGCTGAGAGGGAACCCAATCTGGCAGCAGTACCAGGTAGACCTGCGCCTATTCTCAGTCAAACGGCAAGACAGGCCAGCTGCCGCACTCCTGGCATTGTCCAACCTCACAGTGTGGAATTACACTCATATCCATTCACCCGGTGGTTTGGCAGGAATCACAGCAAATTCACATTGTCATAAAAACACAGCTAAAGGCCACAATTCCGCTGTCACCAAGTGGATCATATTTACATGGAGAAGGGTTGTAAAATGACTGTAATACTTTCTTCTATCCTTCGTTCTCTTTAAATCGGCCTCTATCTTTTCTTCAGCTTGAGAAGTCACAGTCAGACCTGAACTTGATGTACTGTAAGATTACATGGATTTACTGCCTGTCCCCGGCATGTAATTAAATGTTATCAAAAGCAGTATGCTACAGTGTACAGCAGTAGTAGTAATCGTTGTAAAGTATGATTAAACAACCCTTAATCAGTTTTTATCAACAGCACACAAACCAGGAAGAAAGAAATCAGATGCAGCACAGAAGCATATTCCTGAAAGAGAACTGTCACTTTTCTGCACCAACCTGCACAAAGGCTTTTATATTAATTACAAATGACAAATGCTCATGTGTTTATTACTCTTCACCACCTGGCAGGTGGTGGCGGTCTATCAGGACCAAAACCTCACGCCATAAAAACAGTCAGCCTCAATAACAAGGCCCCACACCCCCACTGACATTGAATCTTAATCCGACATCCTCCTCCACTATATACCTGTCCTCTGCACATTCTATATATCCTGAACCTTTGCACATCCCGCAACATTTTTTTGCACATCCATGTACAGCTTCTATTTTTCTTAAAGATGCCATGCCACACGTTTTTCATTACTTTATGGTAATGTCTGAAGTTCTACAATGGACTCTGTAAAAATGTTTGTGGAAAAAATGCCTTGGTTACGTTGTTTCAAGCCATTCTAGCGTGGTATAGAAAGCCTGCAGGAAGACTCAGCTCAATTTGTGCCAGTTCTCATTACTATTCAACGAGCTAAGCTGCTTGACTATGATTGGCTAACAGCTAGCCAATGACAGCCTGGCTATCAGCATCCTTTACCCAGTGCAACTGGGCGAGCTCATGAATAGTAATGAGCTAAGGCAACACCACGTCAGACTGACCAGCTTTTGTAATTGGCCTGATTTCTCCGCTTATTTCTTTTCAGTGGCTAGAGCTGACAGAGGAGGTAGCAGTTCATTTTCACATTCACGACATAAAACAAACACACATGGACCTAACATATTTGAAAATGGTTTTGTGTGGAAGGGCACCTTTAATGTTAAATAGTTATATATGTATGTGTTGTTTGTTTGTGTATTCATTGTTTGTTTATTTCATATTAATGTTTAATATGTTTATGTATGCAGCCGCAGTATAACAACCAAGGCAAATTCCTCATAAGTGCTACTTACCTGGAAATTAATCCCTTCTGATTCTGATTTCTGATTCTGACTCTTTCTCTGTGCCTGTACATTAAACCGTACAAACACAGACATTCCCACTTTGCATTTTGCATGCAAATGCAAGCGAATCTGCCAGAACAGAGCGGAGTAAAAATCACATATAACTGTTTTGCATTTAAACTCTCGCGCATTTGTGTCACTACAGCACTGCTTTCCTCACCTTTACATCCCTCACAGGTAAGAGCGTTATAGTGGTATCCAGAGGCCTTGTCTCCACACACCACACACAGTTCCTCCCCTTTGACCCTTCCAGCCTGCGACATGTGCCGGGTCCTCTTGCACACAGCAGGCACCACAGCAGACACATCCTCCATCTCAGCATCAAAGCTGACCTCCAGCGGTCCTTTCCTCAGTTCATATATCCCCGTGTGTGAATACCATTCATCTCCATTGTACTGTGGGTAGTAGTTCTGACTGGAGTAGTATGGTGTGGAAGACATGGTCGGCTCTATGCATGGGTATTGCATGCTGGGATAGCTGGTGAAGGGTAAGATGTCGGGATCCTGCAGGAGAGGACTTCCTTGATCTGCCAGAATATCTAAGAGGAAGGAGAAGGATTATAAAACAGCATGCCCACTTCCTTCCTTTTAAATTTTTTTTTATTTTAGATTTTAGCTGGATCTTGTGGCCTTCTTCTTTAGGTTAGTTGTCTCATTGCACAACTAGAAGGGCAATCGGAGAGCGCATACCTCTACCAAGGCCATGCCTCTCACAAATGTTAACGAAAGAAAAATCATTTGTGTATCCTTCCCGCTATTTGGATCCGCTCCACAATTTGATGAGTTATTTTTATCCCATCCACCAAGTTTCATGAAAATGGGGCTAGTAGTTTTTCCATAATCCTGCTGACAAACAGACAAACAAACCATCAAACCTAGCCGAAAACATAACCTCCTTGCGGAGCTAAATATGGAACCAAATAATGTCAGCTGAAGTTATCTCCATGTCAGCTGAGAAAGATGTGGTTGAAAGCTTTGAAAAAAGCTTGTGAAAGGAACTTGAGTTAAGCAGCTTGTCTGCTTTCTAAGTTTCATGTTGTATCTTGTGCTTGGTGAGCCAAAGACAAATTTCCAACCTAGTGGACAATAAAGACATATTCTATTCTATTAAACAACCCATTACAAAGTAACTTTCACACCTAGTAAAGTTGATATTACCTAGCCTACCTAACCCTATAACTTGGACTAAGATCGTCAGAAAGCAGTTAAATACCAAAGGCTCGAAATCACCTGTTTGTCACAGGGGGCTTCACAGTCTGTGCAACATTAACTTCCTATCATGAAAACCACAACACTTTATTTCAAGTGCATCCCTGCAGAAGCTTGTTAGACTAGAAACTGGCTCAGCAGTAGTAGGTAACCCTCACAACACATATTATAAACCTATAAATGATTAACAGCCCGCTTGCACAGAGCACACTGTGCCTTTTAAGAATGACATGTAACCTCCACTCCAAACAAGATGGCACTTTTGAAATGGATACAAGAATAGTTAGGATTACAGGGTTGTTTCATCATTACTGATTTCCAGAAGTGTGGCATTTCACAACATGAAATTCCCTTTGAAAACAGCAGCAGGGGGATGGTTTCAAAGACCATGTGTAGTCTATAAGAATAATCCCTCAAATCAATTCTGTCATTTCCTGACACACTCAACACTAATGCAACTCCTGTAAAGTATATGTAACACTGACCTCTTGAAGACTTGGTCTGGACCATGGCCATCTCTATGCAACCAAACACACAAACTATTCAGAGACTTTAGTCTCTGATCCCAACAGTCCAGCTGTGTTTTGTAGACCAGTCCTTCCTTTGCTTCTAACTAACAAATCATCTTCCATGTATTTCTTTTGATGGGAAAGACGGAAGAACGGCAGATCAAGTACTGAACTCCTTGGCGCTTGCTTGAGAAATCCCAACCGGAGCAAAGGTTGCCACGGCTACTCATTAACCACACAGTCACATTTCTCGAGTCATTTCCAGATTTGGGCAATGGTAGGCCTACCAGCTGACTGCTACTATATGGTGAGATTGTACGCTGCCAGACCTGGATGTGAACTGGTTCATGATTATCATGTGCATCCATACATTTTTTTTTGTAGGTGCAGGGTATTCATTTTCCGCCTACATGTTTGATCTTTGTATTTTCTTTCTAATATCTAGATTTATCAGGACTTCCCTGCTTTTTCGCTAACTAGTTTGCAGCACATGGTGTTATGTTACAACTCACTTGGACAGGTTGGAGGTGTGTCTTGTGCAGTCAGCTTATAATAGGTTAGTTGATTGGTTGTTGTGACAATAAATGTACGGATCAGCCTCTCACCAAACTATTTGTAATTGTATTTGCATGGACAGAAACGCAAATATGTAAATATTTTCTTGGAATATATTTAACTTTTCTCCTGTGTAAGTGTGTGTGAATTTATTGTTATGCTTTACTTACTTATAATGTAATGTTGATGGTACATTTAAATGAATTATTTCCACAACTGTGCACCATATAGGGGGGAAAGGTTAGGACAATTCCAAGGGCCCATGACTGACAGGGGCCCCAAAAATAGGTAACTAATATAAAATTATTAAACCATCATCCTTCAGTATATATATTTCAAATATAATAATAAAATTAATGATCTCTTTGTTTGTACTTGTTTTTGGCAGTAAAAGTTAAATATCCCCATTGACCAAAAAGTTTAAAAAAATCCATATTGACCGACCACCTATCTGCATGAAATGGTTTGGTCCTGCCGTAGAGCACTCAGTGACGGTGTTTAGTTGCAGTCAGTAGATGTGCCAGAACTACAGTGACCACAATGTTGCCAAGTAACATAATCAAAATCTGGTTTTCAAAAAAGGAAAGAGAGAAAAGAGAGAGAGAGGAAAGACAAAGGAAAGGGTGTCAAACTGTAACCCAGTTTTTCACCAAGAAAGGTGGGTAGCCTATAGTCTGTGAGTGGTATTAACCTGTTGGCTTAATGTCCATAGTGAAATAAGCTAGCTAGCTACAGACTAGTGTTAGCCTACATTTAATCACCATTTAATCAGTGCAGGGAAACGTTTAGCAAGATATTCATATTAAATCATTGTCCCTGCTCCTTTTAGCAGACTTAACAACAGATGAGTCAGCAGCACCCCAGTCTCCCCCTAACTGTGCCCCTCCCTGTCCCAGTGAAGAAGGTGAGCAACATTGTGTTCAATGACATGCCTGTTATTATTAGAGGGAGAGAGAGAGAGAGAGAGAGAAACTGCATAGACTGTAAATATTAAGTCTATGTTTGAGATATGTTTTCTCTCGTTTGGTGGTTGTGTCTCGGCTCAGGTCACAGGCGATACTCAATCAGCAGAGACGTCTGTAAACTCGTGGTAATAAAACATTTAAAACTGCATCAGCGTTTAACGTTGAGGTTTGTTTAAGCCATATTACATGAGAGGGTTTAATTTCAAGGTCCGAAAGGCGCATTACTGAAGTATAGGCCTCCTCAAGTGTAATGTTGTGATTATACAACAACGTTTACCAACAAAATAAGTGATCAATCTGTATTCATATTGTGGAGCAATTCGCTCTTGAAATACAAAAAACAGACAGGATTTCTAGTCCCTCCCTGTTTAGTAAACCAGCCAATTTACTGTGGAATTTATCAAACTAAATAAATCCTGCCCGCACATAAACACAAAACTGCTTTGCTAACTCCAACGTGTTGTAAGTAAGACATCTGCTGAAAAAGTTATTGTATTCATTAGCATAATTGCCGTACAAACATCCAAAACACCAAAGTACAAAGACATAGCGGACCAGACGCAAGCTTTTATTTTGAAAAGCCGAAGCTCGGGGACGGCACCAGCCGGGAAGGCATGAGACGGGACCATAGACTTTATATTATTAATATATTATGTTATTAATAATAATAATATGAATTTAATATACAGTCTATGGAGTTCTCCAGGCTGCAGCCATACCCGACTCTAATAAAAAGGCAGAGCGCTCTCTCCCCGTGGGGTCGAAAATCCAGCTGTTCCACTTAGCTGCTTCCTCTAGAGGTCTGGAGAACTTCCGTTGTGTAATCTGGATGCTGCGTTTTTTTGTTGCATTTGTTTTCTGGGTTTGTGTGCTTTTCTTTTTGCATTGTTTCATATTTGCAGTGCGTTTATGTATTTGGTTGTGTTGTGTGCATTTGCGCGTTTGCTGAATGTTGTCAAATTAATGAAGTTGTTTTCTTAATTTGCGTGTGTTTTCTTAAGTTGCAGGGCGTTTGCCCCTGTCGGCCACCGTACTATAATAACCCTGGTGTGGAAATTCCATTTTCCACTTTATTTTCTTGTTGGCATATATATGCAGCTAAGCTAAAATCTGCTGTTTTCATTGTTTTGAGAGGATGATGTTAATTTATTAAGTTTGTTCGTTTTTCTTTTTTTAAATCTTTCATTAATAATTATAATAATAATTAATAATAATAACAATTTTGTTAAGAGAATTTTCCATTTTGTCAAATTTGACAATAAAAATACATTGAGACTGTAAAAGATGGCCTTCAGCACATTTTTTATGGTTGCTTTTATTCTTGCATCAAATCGTGAACTACTACATACTAGACTTGCATGCATGTACAAATCACCAGCATAAATATTGTGCTAGTACTAGTATTGAACTACAAGAAGCAAGACAGTTGCAAGCCTTTAATTAGAGTTATGTAAAGCTTTTGATGGGACAGTTAGGTCCTAGAGATGTGGTGACAACAGCTGCGCAGAGGGTACCCAATTTGATTTTTTGTCATGGGGCCCAAAATTGCTGGTGGTGCCCCTGCCTTTAGGATCACTTGTACTAACTTTTGGTGATCCCCTGACTTTTCATCCGACGCCATCATCAGGTCACAATTTGAATTTGTTCAGTACTGTTTTATGACCAAATACCTGACATTCCCATCAACTTCAGCTGTATTTAATGCTAAATAGCAACTGTTCGCTTTGCTAACACGCAAAACTATGATAGTGAACATGGAAAACATTATACCTGCTTAGCATCAGCATATTAGTCAGTCCTTCCAGAAAAATGCTGAGTTTTTTGTGATTGTTGCGGGCAAAAATCCTTGATTATGCGGCACGTTCTCTTGAAAAATGCAATGGAATATGCAGGATATTTATGCAATTTTATGCAATGAAATTGCGGGAACTTGCAAAAACTGCGGTTTCATCATGGCTTCATCGCGGGGTTTACAGCTTTTCGATGATGTTCACGTCGCGTAATTACGTCACTTCATAACGTCACTTCATAACGTCACTTCATAACGTCACTTCATAATGTCACTTCATAACGTTCCCATGGCAACAGGGGAAAATGGCTGCTCTTGTGTGAAGTAAACGCAACATTTTTCAACTTTCTGTTAAGATATATGTGACTTTTTTGCAACAGAAATGCGGATATCCGCAATTTATGCCGCGAAAGTGCAGCGTATTTGAAAAATAAATGCGGCCCCCGCATAAATATGTGGACTTTGGCTGATTATGCATTGAATTATGCGATCGCATAATCATGTTTTTCTGGAGGGACTGATTAGTGTTGTCACTGTGAGCCAGACTGTAGCTTCCGGGTCTTTAAAGTGAAGCCAACCTGCATTTTATCTAATTTCCAGCAGGGGGCGACTCTACTGGTAGCAAAAAGAAGTCAGTTTCTATAGAAGTCTATGGGGAAATGACCCTACTTCTCAATTGATTTATTACCTCAGTAAGCATTTTGATATTGAGTTTATGGTCTCAATCGCTATTGTCAAGTCTTCTTCAATACAGCATGATGTTCATATTGTAAATGATGGTCCCATTTACTTTAAAATTGATGATAAAGCAGGGCATGCTTTAGGATGTGGCTACACACTCCTGTCAATCATGATAGAGGCTTAGCAATGCTAACCATGGCCTTGTGTACATTAAAATAACTGTTCATTTGTTTTTGGGTGTTGTCCGCGTTTTTGTCTTAAACTGACCTCTTCGACCACTTGTTTACCAAAAAATGTCTTGTTCAGCGTCCGGTTGCACCCTGCCAAGCAAGCTAGCGCTAGCATTAGCTGGTAATTTTAGGGAAAGTCTGCTGATTTCAACCAGTTATGGGTACTGCTGTGCATGCAGCTAAACAGCACCAGTGGACTCTCTTCAGCCAGTTTAAAATTGGCAAGTTTCCCTCTTTAGCGTATAGTTTAGCACAGCGCTATTGAACCGTAGGAAACATTAACTTAGTCATCTTCCCCAGCTCCAAACCCTTGTTCAAATATGAGCATGTCCGGTTTCAAATAACCAAGACGGCAACGGCCAAATGCCAAACTCAAGGCTTCAAAACTGTAGTCCACAAACCAATGGGTGACGTCACCGTCCAGTATTTTTTACAGTCTATGCTGTGAGCATGTTAGCATCCATTAGCATTTAGCTCAAAACACCACTGTGGGGCTGTAGACTCTTCTTTCTGTGAGCTGCCAAGTAGACTTACCAAACAAGTGGGGGCTCTCTGAGATGGAGAATTCATCGCTGGGTGGGATTGGTCCCACCACATTGATGTCGGGGCACCACTCATTCATTCAGGATGGTCGTCGGGCACCAACTCAGAAAACACAGATTGGACTGGGTAGTGGTAATGGTAAGTCTCTGTTTACTTCTGTAACAAGCATACAAATAATGTGATTGGTAAAGCATTGAGAAAAACTTTTGGACACCCTTATAGGTCTGCAGGATCCTCTGAAACCTGCATCGCAATGTAATTAAACATCAGCCTCGGAGTCGCTGCATTAACACAACTGACAGGTCTTCTCTCCCACACATGGATAAGATGTTCAGTAGCTGCATTCAGGGAGGTGGGGGATGAAGGTCAGGAAACAACAAGGCCTTCCTAAGAGCATGTCATGGAATGAATATTTTCTTTCTGCCTCCTATCAGAATAGTTTGTTTTTTTCCTGTCACATTACATATTTAAATACACATTCGTTAGGGCTCAGGATGTATCACAAGATCCTCGTTGTCTTTTGTAATATCATTTTGCTAAACATTATTTATGCAAGCCTTCAGTCTTAGTTAGCGATGGTAAAACCTGAACTGTAGATTGTAGCTTAAGGTATCATGTGAATAACAGACACATTTTTAAACTTGTCCACAACATGGGAACATTTTATAGACTTCACCTGCCACATTATTTTTTTTAATTAACTCAGTATAATTTCCCCTGAGATCCAAAAGCAACCCACAAGGATTCAGAAACCTCCAGTCCAATCTAACAACCCACACAACAGCCAAACATACCTCAGATACAGTGGCACGCCGCAGGCTCATAAAAAGTCACCTGCTCAGCAGTGAACATGAAATATGTTCAGACTCAATCTCATAGTTCTTACCTTTTCCCAGTCAGTTAATGTTAAATTCCTGCCCGCTAACTTTCCTCTTTTTCAGCCTTGTTTCTGATATCCATGCCGTGAGCTACAGCTCAATCAATATTTGCTCATGAACATTAAGCTGTTTGTGTCTGGGCTCCAGTGAGAGCATGTGTGACTAGTTGAGGTCAGGGAGAAATGGATGGTGGTTATTAATTAAACTGTCCATTCCTGTCCATGTCATCCTGCCTCCAAAAAAATCCCTCTTTATCTCACCAAGACAAGAGGCTGCCTCATGAATTCTCCAGCAGACCAGAAATCCCCCCCACACACAAACATCACACATTGAACATGGATCCTGTCATTAGCAAACAGCTGGTGTTACTTTTTTTTTTTCTTTGACTAAAAACAGAACATCATGGTGTCTTCTCTTCAGTTCTTCATAAACAGTTAGGACAGGAAGAAAGTGAGGTTATTATAAAAAAAAAACATCTGAAAGCAGACTGTGGCAATCGTCATCCGTCCTTGAACTAATCAAAGCCATTTTATCATGTCACTGCAATGTGCAGTACCAGTCTGCACCACATTTGTTTATAACGGTACTTAAATACCTCAGCGTATCTGCCCTGTTGTCTTTGCGACTCTAAAATGGACTCACACACAGGAAATCAAATCATTCTCGTCTTTATAATCCTTAATTTGTCCAAAAAACCCAATGGCTTAATCATTGACGGGTTGTTGCTACATCCAAAGAGGCCCTTCTGAGTCAACAGACAGTCTCTCTGAAATAAACAAAACCTTTGCCATTGGCTGCTGGTTGTGTTTGCGAGCATGTGGGGAATGAGCTGGCTGCGATGGCCTCGGGAAAAAGGACAGACACAACTCTACTGAACATATTTATGAGTTACATGTACTGCAGTCAAAGCTCAAGTATTGATGAGGTTCATATACACTAGTTACTATTAAATACCTTTCTTCATATGATGAGGACTAGAACAGATATTGTGGTGTTCACCTTGGTGTTTTGTTATTCATTCCAGACGGACCGTATTCTGAGTGATGTACACATGAAATAACAGAAACACACCCTGGAAAGTGACATAATCCTCTGGACTAAGAGCAATGTGAGGACGACCAGCAACACAGTCTATAACCTTGAACCTTTTCATCAATGTGTGAGAGGGAACAATCATTAGACTCTTCATTGATCAACAAATGCACACAAAGCATCACTTTTAAGTGTTAAACGTTTGTATATTTCACAATATAAGGACTCCATATAACTGTCATCTTTTAAAGCGTCAATATAGATGCAGACTGACACTGGTGAGGAATATCCTGTCCAGTAATTATCTTCCATGGTGAAAATGAAGCAAGAGGACAAAGACAGATAAGACAGAGGATGTTTACCACAGTTTGATGGGAAACAGAGCAGTCTTTGGAATATTTAAAAATGTCTAATTTGAGCTCACTAACATAAACAGGCAACAATAAGGACGGCCTGCCCTATTCTAAGTAGTTACAGACGAGAATCTATTGTATAAAGGGCACATTATGTATTTATAAAGGCTTTATGTTCATTATTTAAATGAACATAGAGGGAGAAGTGTTGTGCTACTTTCTCTCATTCTTTCTTTCTTTCTTTCTTTTTAGTCATACTCCACCACTTTGATCCAGAATGAAATATCTCAACAACTATTGGATAGATTGTCATGACATTCATGGTCCCCAGAGGATGATGACTTTGGTTATCCCCTGTCTTGTCTTCTGATGTCACCAGCAGATTGACATTTTTGGTTTTGAGATAAATCTCTTGACTGAAGTGAAATCCAGATATTCATGTTCATCTAAGGATTAATTGCAATAATTTTCGAGATTCTCTAAGTTTTCATCATCACTAAAAAAAAAATTCAATTCATGCAATACTTTTTTTATGAACAAATACCTGCACAACTACACTGCAATTCCCAAAAGCCTCAGCTGTCAGCTGTTTTGTTGCTAATTAGCAAGTGTTAGAATGCTAGCAGGCTAAAAACTAAGATGGTGAACATGGTAAACATAATTCCTGCTAAACATCAGCATGTTTGCATCGTCATTATGATCATATTGCCATGCAAGCGTTAGCATTTAGCTCAAAGCACTGTTGTGCCAAACTCTCAGTCTTGTCTTCCATTACACACAATTTGCAATTTGATGATTCATAATTTCTTTTTATAATTTCTTTGAAACACAAAGTAACATGAATGTCAAATAACCTTCACAGGATTTTATGTCTCTTAACAATTAATGCAGAATAGAAATGTAGTTTATTACATCTCCAGTGTATTCAGGTAAAGTTCAAATCAAATCAATGCTCTCTCAAACAATATATTAATTTACTGTACAAAACTGATTCCCTCTCCTTTAGCATTAATGATAAACAGTGAGTGTAAATGTCCTATACTCTTTTATTATTAAACATTACATTATTTTTTAGAAATAAACCAGGTCTCCATGTATCAAACATAGAAACACACACAGAAATTGCAAAAAAGAAACACCAGGAGAATAAATAGAGTTACACTAAATGCTTCAGCACTGAACTCACCATCCATTGCGTCCCATAATGAGCTCAGAGCACTATAAATAATGAAGCTGATATAATGCTGGAAGATGTGCATTACAAACGGATGGTAAACTAAGACCTGCTCAAAAAAGGAAAGTGAGCTAAGCGTTGACAGAGTGCTATCATTCAGCAACAGCAAATACATACAAGCAAAAAAAGAAGAAAAAAAACAGTAAGGCTTAACATTGCTGTCAAACCCATTATTACATTCCAGAAGCACATCTCTTTTCACGTTGCATAGCTGACACAAAACATTTCAAGAACTGTTCATGTGGTTCAAAGTAAGCTACATAAAGTTCAGTTTGCTTGCACAGATGGAGAATCAACGCAGGTTGCAGGAAAAGTAAAGTCAGGTTCAAAAGTTGATATGTGTTTCTGATGTTCTTCTAACAGAGCACTTGTTGTTTCATTAATGTGGGTCTGTAGTTGACTTTCTATTATACTAAGCATACTAGTCTGTAGTATGTCAGTGTGGATTCAATTTATTGCTCAATTTCTAATTATATCGTGTAGTTGTTGATGTTCCTTTCTTTCTTATTTTGCCCCAATGGGTTCATTACAAACATTATGTTTGATTTTACTATTTTCCCTTTTTTTGTTGCATTATCCCATTTTATTTTATTTTTTTGTTAAACTGGAGTACTGACCAAAAATCAAAAACCATCTTGAGGTACCAATAATGCTGCTGCTCCTGTCCCTTCTCCAACGTTTCTGACATTCAGCCTCGACTAGACTTGAGTGTTTTGGAAGTCCTTTGCCCCACAGGGCGTCTCACTGGTACCGGTCCTGGTAATCGCCATTACCAAAATGTTCCTCCTCCTCTTGCATGGTCACCCCTCTCTTTTTTTTCCAGCCCTGTTTTCCACCGGATGAATTGTCTGTGGTTCCGTAACTCTTTTTGGGAGCCACTGTGTTCTCCATGTTGAGCTCTGACTCTTCAGCCAGCTCGTCCTCATCAATAATGCCACATTTATCCTCGCTGGTGCTCTCAGGGTCGGCCCAGTCCTGTTGCTCTCCCGAAGCAAAGATAGCGTAGAAGATGACCCCTGTGTAATGCACCATGGACGCAATAATAAAGACATGTTGCCACTCCAGACGAGTCTGTGAGGAGATGAATAGAGTCATGAATTTCCTGTCCAAAGCAGATTTACTGATCTTTTGATTATGTACCACTGAGGTAATGCTGTAAATCCACTGCTTTCCTCATGGCATCGGAAAAACTACAACTGCAATGTGTATAATACATTTTACAGGGCTATACATTATTAACAACAGCCACTGATAGGTGCAAGATTACCTACAGTGATTCTGTGTTCGACCAAAAAAACAAAGCTGATATAATTTATACATGCCATGAGGGACAACCTCAGTGAAGGACACTGTTTCTGAGTTTCCTGTTATGTTTTATACACTACTAATTAAAAATAAAAGAATTTCAACAGAATAGGAGATCAAAGGAATCAAGTAATCTTCAGTTACAGTCAAGATAAGAGCAACATATCTAAGGTCAACGACAACTAATCAATGTACGTCTGTTAATATATATATATATATATATATATATATATATATATATATATATATATATACATATATATATATATACATATACAAAACAGTTACAAATCAACTTGTTATACCTTGTTTTTAGTCAGAGCTCCAACAATCAGAGGACACACCATTCCGGATAGTGTCCCCACCCCGTTAGAAATGCCCATCAGGATGCTGGCATAGCGAGGAGCAATATCCAAATGATTGACATTAAAACCTGAAGACAAAGCACACACACGTACATTCAATTAAGTAAAGAGTAACACAATTACAAAATATTCTAAAAGAACATGGCTTTTAGATCCACACACAGGTTTGGATTTTTGGTTGCCTTGAGAACAATCTATAAAATATTCAAGAGAAGTGCTAAGGCTTGACAGGCTGATGCATGTATACAGCATCGCATCCAAAGCAAAAGTAGTACCACATTTCAGTTTTTAGACAACACAGAGAAAAAGGTACAGAAGAAAAAAAGCAACATCCCGTTCATTTGAGGGATTTCAACTGACTCAAATTTCAAACCAAACCCTCCTGTTTTCGGTTTAGAATATAGCTAGTCTTGCATTGCTAGACCTATCTCCACAGCTCTGTGTCAGTGCTGGAGTATGGTCTGGCTACACCACTTATCTGTTCTGGGAAAGGGGGAAAAACGCCTTGGCTGGTTTGTATTTCTTTAAAAAAACAATCACAAACATGGCCGGGTTAGCTCAGTTGGTAGAGCAGGCGCACATATATAGAGGTTTACTCCTCGACTGAGCGGCCGCGGGTTTGACTCCGACCTGCGGCCCTTTGCTGCATGTCATTCCCCCCTCTCTCCCCTTTCATGTCTTCATCTGTCCTGTGAAAATAAAGGCCTAAAAATGCCCCCCAAAACAAACAATCACAAACAGCCTGGACGGCACTAAGCCCCGGACGCAGCTACGATCCCCTTGCAAAATAGATAGGGGAGAGACATCTGTTGAGCCAGACTAGTATATATCTAAAGTAAAAGTCTTATATTTCAGGTAAAACACAAATGTTTCTTTAGTGCAGATGTTGTAATACCTGAGATGGCGAATCCACTGAACCCTACAGCCAGAACTAAGAAGGAGATGGCGACCCCTCGAGTGTGAGAAAACCCAACCACCAACAGTAGAGTAGCTTCCATACCAAATCCTGTGAAAATACAGGACCAAAGAATGTCATTAGCTCATGTAAGAAACAACGTGATAAACATTTTCAAATGTACGCCAACGATCTGTAAGAAATGAATCAATTCATCGTCCTGCACAAGACATCATGCACAAGACATCATCCCTACAGGACTCCTTTACAACTGAAACATATTCTTTTTGTACACTGCACTGGCATACTTTTTTTTAAACAGTTCCTAAAATGTACAGAAAATATGACTTATTCTTCTTAAATCTGTATTGATATGGCTTCTTTTTTTCAACACCAGTACCAGCTGAAAGCTAGCTAACAGTCACAAAAATGACATGATATAATCACTTTGGTGTTTACAGTAGAAACAACATTTAACACTACTAATGCAAGAATGGTTGAAAACCGTTATTGGGCATTATATTACACTAAAATCATAGTTTTTAATATACAGTAAAGATTAAAAAAAAAATGACAAAAAGTATTGCTTCTAGTTTACCACGACGTACCTCCACAGTTCATGAGTTTCCTCACATTTGTGGTAGACATGATTTTGTTACTGCGTAAGAAGTCAGCCAGCTGTCCTCCAATAGGAACTACAATTGTCATCACCATGTGGGGGACAGCGGACAGGAGCCCTACCTGTTGGGAGATCATACGTTCAGGAAATCCATAATGTAAATCAGTCCTATGATTACTTATCATGTCTTTATGGATATTTGTCATAGTTAGTTGAATAGCTATAGTGAAACTGTGAGGCCAACCTTGCTGATGGGAAAGCCAAAGACCTCCTCAAAATACGCCGGCTGGCTGATAAGGAGCAGGTAGAAGGTCCAACTGCGGCAAAAGTTGGCCACGATGATGGCATAGACGGGCATGGAGGTAAAGAAACGGCGCCACGGAGTCTTGAATTTCTGTGATTGGATGGCAGAAGTCATTGTATGCTGTTTATACTGTTTGTGTGTGTGTGTGTGTGTGTGTGTGTGTGTGTGTGTGTGTGTGTGTGTGTGTGTGTGTGTGTGTGTGTGTGTGTGTGTGTGTGTGAAATGATAAAAAAATTGCACTGTGATACCTTGAAACTGGCAGCATATTACGCATACAAACCTCGGTCACACTCAGTTGGCGCATTGTTTCACCAATGGTGGTCTCGATGTACGTCCTCTCCTCCTCGGTGATTGTGGGATGTTCAGCAGGACTTCCATATGCCAGCAGGAGCCACATGCTATACCATATGATCCCAAAAACACCTTTTTGTGAAATGACACCAACAAAAAATGAAAATTGTAGTAAAGGCTTTTTAAGGGGCAGGGCAGACTAATTAAAACTAGCCCTGACCACAAGAATTTTCATTATTAAAATGAAATGAACAAGGTATGAGTCACAGAGCCCAGACAGGAAAATGCTAATTCACATCAATAAATCATGAGATTATATCAGAGCAGAACCACAGTAGATTTTGATTAAAACACATTTGGCAAAGTATGAATTTTATGTCAGTGTTAATCATTTTAATCAAACTCTAAAGCAATTCAGATAACGCTTATTGTGGAAAGCATACAAAGTACAACTGCCACAGAGTGGCGTCCCAGTCAAAGATTAAAACACTTTGCATGTCACTAAACTGACACCTAGTGTATACAATGACTCAACAACAGTGTGTGTGTGTGTGTGTGTGTGTGTGTGTGTGTGTGGGTTTGTTTAACTATATTTGTGGGGTCCAAAAACCGGGAGTCCAGTATACTTGTGGGGTCCCAACAGCTTTGTGGGGCCAAAATGCTGGACCCCATGAGTTTAAAGGGCTGTTTGAGGATTACGACTTGGTTTTAGGATTAGGGTTAGAATTAGGTTATGGTTAGGGTGAGGGTAAGGGTTAAGGTTAGGCATTTAGTTGTGATGGCTAAGGTTAGAGTCAGGGGCTAGGGAATGTGTGTGTGTGTGTGTGTGTGTGTGTGTGTGTGTGTGTGTGTGTGTGTGTGTGTGTGTGTGTGTGTGTGTGTGTGTGTGTGTGTGTGTGCATATATATAATAATTAATAGGACTGGGCTGGTTTACATCCATTTATTAAAATGGCAACAAATGGTTGTGAGGGTTTTTTAACCTCAGTTCTAAAATGATTGGTAAAACACAAAGATCCCTTTTTCAGCTTGAAGAAATAGTTTGACAGTTTGGGTGATACTATTATTATCCTTATTTGCTTTCTTGCTGAGAGTTAGATGAGAATATCAACACATACAGTATGTCATATGCCTGTGTAATAAATATTAAGCTACTGTCAACTGCCAACTTAGCTTAGCACAAAGACTGAAATCAGGGGCAACAGCTAGCCTGGCCAGGTCTGTCAAAGGTTAAATAAATGATCCTATAAAGCTCACTGATTAACATGTTATATGTATTTTGTATAAACCATAAACAAGTGTAAAAGTGAAAATATGCACATTGTTGATTTATGTTGGGTTACGTGCTAAACTATTTCTCGGCCAGCGGCAGTAACTTCCTGGAGTCTCAGCTGTTTTCACCATTTCCAGCCTTCGTGCTAAGCTAAGCTAATCGGCTTCTGGCTGCAGTTACATCATTTATCTTCCCATCAAACTCTCTGCAATATCTTTATCTTTACATGAACATTTACACTTTTATGTTGTTTTCAAGAGAGTGACCAAAATGTTTATTGTGATTTTCTGTGACTTAGCAGTCTTACCATAGATATAGAAGACCGAAGACCATCCAACATATTGAACGAGCACTCCAGCTAAAGGCATGGCGATCACTGCTCCTGCGTAGGATCCTGGGAACAGTAATTTGTTTCAGATTTTAATGTCAAGGTATGATTATACCAGCACTAACATTGAAGTATTAAAAAATATATATATTGTTGTATTGTATATTATATGCTTATATTTCCTTTTCACAACTTTGAACATTATACAACAGAACTAAATTATGTTGTTACAGTGCAACACATTCAAATGCACAAAAAACTACACTGCATAGTGAAAATGTGTCTGAATAAAGACAAACACATCAAAGAACACATTTGTTTCATTGAATAATGCTGAGTCGTTGGCACTGCCGAGACAGGCAGGGTGTTTTAATATGTTTTCTATTATCAGACAGATTCATGAACACTGTTTTGAATAGAGCAGGGAGTATGAGAGTGCTTTTGGACCGTAATGTGACGCTTCATTTAGGTGAATAGAGGGAGAAGCTCCTTCTGAGTCAAGAGGGTTTTGATGCGTGGGTTGTCATGGTACCAGTTAAAAGTGAAACATGGTTATTTTAATTTCAGGAGATACAGCAGTGGACTAAATCTGCAAAACAAAATGACCTCTCTCGTGTCCATTTACTGACCAGCCCCACTATGACTTATAAGGGTGTGTAAACTGGTTTGTAAAAGGGAAAAGCTTTGTGTTGTGGTACATTTTGGAGCGTTCATTGAGTTTTTTGATAAGAGGAAATTAGAGGCATCCCTCACCACAGAATGAAGTTGTGGCCAGTCGACTCCGTTCAAGAGGTGGCGCCCATTTGGACCACATCCCATGACATGCTGGGTAGGTGACACCCTAGCAGAGACATGGTGTGGAAGATGTCAAAGGTCAAAGATTGACTTGAGAGGAAACCTGTGATTTATCTGACAGCTTTCAAAGAATAGTTCAACATTTTGGGAAATACACTTATTTTGCTTTCTTGCTTAGATGTTTGTACGATAAATATGAAGCTAATGAACGGAGCCGGTTAGCTGGAAACAACTGGAAACAGCTAGCCTGGCTCCTCCAAAGATCACTAATAAAAACTTTATATCTTGTTAAATCAGCACGCGAGTCTCGCGAGAGTTTTCGCAAATCTAGGGTTACCATCTAGACACAACCCATTCAGACAGAGCCAGGCTAGCTATTTTGCCCTGTTTTCAGTCTTTATGCTAAGCTAAGCTAAGCTAACTGGTGTTAGCTTCATGGACAGGACAGACATGAAAGGATATTCTCTTCTAAGTCTCAACAATAAATCAAATTTATCATTTTTTATTTTATTTTTCTCAAAATGTTGAATTATTATTTTTACTGTAAGCCAATCATTTTCACTGTTTTACCACCAACATGTTTTTTTTCTTACCTCCACTAAGCCCTGAAGGATGCGAACAAACATGACACAACCGTAGTGCACCCTTGCTGCTGATGGGATGAACATGTTCAGCAGTGCCGTCAGGAAAATGGCAGCCCCAAACACCCTGTAGAAATACTGGAGTGTCATTATACATCTCCACCCATGGCTTAATCTAGGTTTCTAATTGCATACTTACTTTTGGCATGTCTTGCAGCAGCCCTTACAAAGTTACATACTGTTGCATGCAGTATGCATAAAATTGGGACATACTACTTTGTCATAAAATTGCATCAAATTCCCTTGAACTTTGACTCTCTTGCTCATATATCCCTTACAGACCTCTGTCAATCAGGCTGTCATCTGTCTGTGCTCTCTTGGAAGCTCAGTCGATGTGACGTGTCTTCCACTGCAGAGGACTGTGGGTCAATTGTGGTTGAATACTAAATAGTAAGGTAGTATGGATATTGTAACACCTTTGCAAAAGTGCGTTATATTTGTTTGTAATATATATATATATATATATATATATATATATATATATATATATATATATATATATATTGTTATTGGGGAAATACTGCATTTTTAAAATACTATACTTTCAATTAATTAATTTCAATTTATTGGTAATGTAACCAATAGTTCAGTCAGTGCACAGCATGTCAGCAGAACATGTGACAATGTGAAATGTATCCTCCAGTCAACATGAGAGTAAATACTCTAATAATAAATGAATAATGATAGTCACTTGATGGAGTACAATGGAGCAGGAATTTCCTATTTCCTATTACCAAACTACACAATTATTTCCATGAAAAAGCCTTAGAAATGAATTAATTAGGAAATTATAACCTTTACTTATATTGTGATATTTGTCAGGTTAAAAGACAACACATGCTACCATGTGTATAAAAGCAACTGTAGATGTCTAATAATGGCAGGCAGTATCTCCAAATATCTCCCGGTCAAAGCATCACAGTCAGCCTTATAATGAGACAGATCTCACGCCTCTGCCTTTCATGCGCTGAGATAAAGACATCCTATTCAAGCTGCAACTTTCTGCTCCATCACCACGGTGCCACTTAGCTCCCATCTCTTTTCTCCTTCACCTCATCCCCCCTTCCTTCTCTTTTTCCAAAACAGTGTGTAAGTGACACTTGTAATATTCCAGTGGCTGGTGTTTCAGAAAGAAATCAGAGGCAGGATCTTTCATTATTAACTCTGTCAGTGGCGTGTCCTCTTTTCCTGTGAAGCTTTTATTACAGGACTGCTATCTGCTCCATCGGCACCGCTCACCACACCGTACAGCTTTAACCCTTTAACCACGCAGACTCTCCCCAAACCTTCATCCTGTTTTAGTCTTTCTTGTGATCCTTTTAACATACATGGCTGCAGTGAGCATGACCTCACCCTCAACTCATGGAAAAACATCAACAAAAAACACAATATGTCTCTTATGGTTTTTGTTGGCACACCTCACATTAGTTTCTATCTCAACAACAGCATTACTTGTCTCTGCACTGTGTTTAGGGCTATGACTAATGAGTAGTTTTATCATTGATTAATCCTTTGGTTTCGTTGGTATAAAATATCAGAGAAAGGTAAAGAGTGGCTTTCATGAGGCGTCATCATTACTATTGATAGTCATGAAGTGCATGTCACCTGTTCGCAAACAGCTTGTTGGAGATGAAACCACCAGGGATTTGAGTGACAATGTAGCCCCAGAAGAAGGAGCCGTGGATCAGCCCCACTGTCTCTGGGTCCCAGTTAAACTGAGCTTTCTGGAGAGGGTGAAAAAAACAAAACAGATGCATGCTAAAATCTGGAAATGACCCCCATTTACCACTAAAGTTCATTAACTTGGTATTATCTACCTAGCTACTTCACAGATACACCCCTAAAAGAGTTGGTTAAACTGCAATTGAGTTTGCTTCTGTAAGGTCAGACATCTTCTGGCCAACAAAAGAAAGACACATATTACACAAAGTCCTAGTCAATAACCCAGGGGTCCTGTCGGATTTGATCCAGCTACCTGAAGCACAGGAGTCCCATTGATATAGACCGTGTTGTTGTTCACCATCTCCACAATGGCCACACCAAGGTTGCAACGGATGCCAAAGGAGATGCAGAAGCCCAGGCCGCTGAGGATGGCTAGGATGTAGCGCTTGGGCAGACCGCCGCAGCTGCAGTCCAGCAGTGGGGCAGGACGTGGTGCTGATGCCACCGGACGCCCATCCTCTGTCAGTTCAATGGTGTCCTCTTCTTCTACATTACTACCATCTATTTTCCTAAGATGCAAATAGCAGGAAAAGAAATCACAGTAAGAGCATGTGACCATTAGCAGTACTAGTCAGTTGTTATCTCTTTTTTTTTTAGCTTGAAATAAAAATATTTGTCATCCATTTTCTTCCTTCTTATTTATTCTTTCAACCTCAATATTTTCAAATGTACCAAAAATCTGTGATTCTCTTATCTGGTTGCTTATAAGCAATTGAAAGCAGGATTCTGGGTAGTGGGACAGGTGTGATGAATGTCACACCTGTCCCACTACCCAGAATCCTGCTTTCAATCCCCAGAACTGCTTTCATCTGCCTGCAGCAGATCTATACTGCAGTTCTCTTTCAGCAAGACACAAATTAACCAGAACTTGGGATCAACATTTCATATCAAACACTCAACTTTTCCCTTTTTTCGAGCTCAGTGTTTGAAAAATCATTATTGTCTTTAGTTGTAACAACAGGTGAGTCCTGTTATATTATCTATTACGAAATAATACACAGTAGGCGTGATTCTTTGAAAAAATAGTCAGGTGTCTCTCACAACATATAAACAGCTGTATCAAAACCTCTGACCTGCATTACAATACAAAGACCATCTTAACAACATTCCATGTCCTTTCAGTGTTAATGTACTACAACCAGTCTCAAATGTACTGTATAAGGTTACAAGATGACATGTTCAAAAACAACTAAGTACGGTTAAAAGTTCATGCCTAGTCACTAACTTCATGTGTTTACTTTGAAAATATGTCATAACTTCTCCATTGGTGCATTAAAGTGACTATATGGATATATAACTATATTACATATAGTCAGAAACATCTACTTACCAAGATGTTTCTGAAACTGTGTAATGTTCCATCTGATGATCATAAATGACCTGTAACAGCAACGAGACTAACAGTAAAAAGAAGGCTATTTTTATATAGTTTTTATTAATGCCTCTGCCTGTGTCCGATTTTTCCCGCAAAGTCACAAAATGATTTAAGGCAGGTAGAAGGCGCTACACATTCTGAAGGGTCACAGATTTCGGTGTTATTGTATCCAGCCAGGTAAAAAGGTAGCAGGAGATTTCTTTATATAGGCCTAATTGTATTTTTATTTTATTTTAGAAGTTATCTGTTGTAGTTATGGCTGACACTGGGGCAGGGCCATCAATTAAACAAAGAATAACTAAAAGCTAAAAGGGAAAGTGAAAGACGACTGGCAAAATTGAGTCAATCTTGGTAGGGCTTTCAACAGATGGAGACAATTACGAGATTGTAAATGATTCAAATACGTCCCAGAATTGGCCCTCAGGTATGTAAAATGTCTATTTCATTCATAAAATAACTTTACAATGCACAATGTGGTTGTTTGTCAGTAGCCGACAGTAAATTACATACCCTTTCCATTTAGCGCAGACATTTTATTCCTTTTAGTCCGTGTTTGTGTTGGCCAACTATTTTCTTCTTTCTTTCTAAACTGAAAGATACATATAGCTACTTTAAACAAAAACGGCACTACAAATGACATTCCAAGTCCTACATTTGCGCAGCCATCTATGAAAGTTAGGTTTATTGCGTTTATTAGTCCTTTTTTAATTTCTTTTTTTTTTTTCTCAAATGTCAAATATGTGTGTTTAGGGTAGAGGGACGTTCTGATCTAAGAAACTGAACAAATTGAACAAATTATTAATGGAGTTATACATATTAGATTGTTGACAATTTGACATAAACCTGGCTTTGTTGGTTCTTCAAAACTGGTTTAAAATTCATCTGGAAATGTTGCCATAGCAACAAGTCCTTAAACCCAATCCTGCAAAAGTGCATGCTTGATAGGTAGCTGGATCATAACCAAAACCTTTTATTATTCTATTTTCCAACCACTTTTCAGATACAAATAGCTGAACATTGCATATATATATATATATATATATATATATATATATATATATATATATATATATATATATATATATATATATATATATATAGCAACAACAGCAAATACAGCACAGACTAACATATTCCCATTTTTCCACTTGTTTGTAATGTAAGTCAATGCATGTGATGTTTTTAACACGTGACAAAAATGACATGCACATTCACAATGCACACACAAAATTAGTTTTCCAGGAAATTGCCTACTTAGTCCTTTATCTCTTAAAATGACAAAAATCTTACTTCAGAATGGGGGCACACAAACCACACACACATCTCTCTGTGAAATATTTATCAGAAATTAAATATGTATTGATGTCTTAGAATAAAATCTGTGATTACATCACTGGCATTGCCTGGCAAGTACAAGAATCAAATATTTATTTATCGTCAGGATCTCTGAAAACACGCTGCTCGCTTCCAGGCTCTCCACATCCCTCTGACAGTGGATGTTTTCATTCTTAGTTACAGTAATATAATACATGGACATGTACAATACATGGATTATGAGTGAAGTGCTTATTCCATGCAGTCCAACAACATCTAAAATGTGGATCAAACACCCCGCACACACAGTCTTCATGCTTCCTTCCCAACACTCTTCATACAAACCCTCTCACCTTTGCAGTTTTCCTAGAGAGTCCCCCACTGTGCTTTTCACTTCCTCCTTCCCAGGCTTAAGCACCTGTTCCTTCAAACCTGCCAACCCACTAAAAGGCATTTTTGTGTCTTTGTTTTCTCTCCCCCGTTATCTGAAAACAGTGTCTTGATACCTCACTAACACACTCTGTTCTGACAAAGAGAAAAGAATCCACTAGAAGCTGTTCGTCATCCTTTCTGAGTTTGTGGCACCAGGGGTTGGCGCCACCTTTTAGTGGTGCCACGGGTCCCTCCGAGGAAAGACAGACTTTTTCTCTCCACTTTTCTCTGGGGTGAGGACTCAATGGAGAAGTAGAGGTGAGGATGATGTTAAATGATTCATCAATGTCCAAAGTACCATGCAGCCAGAGCTTCTGGAACTTGTTTCATCTTTTAAAGATCCAGTTTAGAGAAATACTGATGAATAAGGAAGAGAGTAAATGAAAGTGTAGAATCCAGGTTTTAGTCTCTAGGCATTGTGAGCCACCTTTTGTCTGCAGCTGAACTGAATGAACCGCTTAGATCTCTCCATCTCATAACACATTTATTCCTGGTGAGGAGGGGCAGGTGTACTGTTTTTTCAAAACCCAACCCCCTCGCTTTACACACCATCATCATCATCATTTCCCCCAGCACCACCCCTTCAGCTAGTTAGGTTCATCTGATAGCAGCATGAACAGTTAAATATGCATGAGCTTTACAAGTTGCATTGAGGAGAGACGGGCAGAAACTGGACTGCTGTGGTGTAAAATGGGAGCAGGTGAAATCTAAGACAGAGCCATCAAGTTCCAGGTTTACATTCTCGCAATTTAAAATTTCTGCATTTCTGACGGAGTGACAGGAATCATAACTGCTGCCATGAAGCTGTATTGTTTATGGACTTAGCAATAATACCATATCTCATATTTGACACTGATGGGTATATTTCCCTGAAATGCTTTTTTTGCCAGTAGGGAGAAATTTCTTTCTTTCAAGATAATCAAATATGCAGCATTTCAGTGATAATTTAAAATGTAAACAGTTGACAGGATGGTGTGGGCATGAGCCCTAAGAGTCAAATTTAGCAATTATGAATATTGTTATATTATGGGTGATACTGGTTCTCCAGCTGTTTATGCACTCCATAAATAAACCGAGAGCTTGATCCCCAGTGGACACTCTTTCAATAAATAAGGTTCTTTGTACCAGAAATATCACAGCTCCATCACAGGAAACAAAATGGAACTGTCTTCTTTTTTTTGTAGGTACTCCATGGCATGGATACTTCAGAAATGACTGAAAAAATACACGTATACTTGATTTAAATAGATTTTTTTATGAGGTGTATTACAGTAAGCAGTCTTTAGAACAGTATTCAGATTAACAAAATGAATACATTTGAGGAATTAACAAGAATGATCAGCCAGCAAGACCATTAATGCTTCAATGGTATTTATTTTAATAAAGATAATGCGTAACAATGGAATGACTATGATTACATGGCAGAGTGACAAAAAGTCACACGCATTACAATGGCAAACAAAACAAGAAACGGTATAACCAAACACCTCCAGATGTAACTCAACTAAATATTCAACTTGACAGTCTTGTGGAATTGTAAAGATTAGCCTAAACCACAGTAATGCAATTATTGGATTTGGCAAACAGTTGGTTTAAAGTATTCTGTGAACTTGTGATGCATAATTTTTCTGAGTGTAATATCTGAATATGAAGCCAAGGACATTTTGTCCCTACATCTTTCAATTTCAGAGTAAGCCATGCCTACCATCTAGTGTTTGAAAGAAGAAGTCACATGTAATCATTTTACAGAGATACACATACAATCAATGCACTGTATATAATTATATTGTCCACCCACTGTGGAACTAAAACTAACATGAGAAATTATTAGACTTTGGGGTGGAAGAGAAGGGGTTTTCTCCGGGGGAATTACAAAGTTATAGCACCGGCACATCTGTGTTTAGTCAGTGGGAGACTGAGGACTCACTTGACCTTACATAAGGGTGACGCAGGGGATGCTAAGAACAAGATGTACCCTCCACCTATGGCTAGATGTGACTGACAACTTAACTTCCCACCCCTTTTCTCGTTTAGGATAGCACCCACATTTAAAAACACGATCATGTACAAAAATATGACTCAAAACAAGACCCCATGGCGGACAACATTTATAAAAATGTAAGTTGATTCATGTGATTTACACGTGTATATTATGTACAGGAAATATGGATTATTCGATTCAATTGCTAATTATTATGCTAAAGCAAATCATGGTTCACCCTCTTCATTAAAGTTCTGTGGGATTGAAAAAAATCATGATGGCTACTAGAGGAGGTGATGTCTTAAGAAACTGGCCCAGAGATAAATGTTTTGGATATATACAATTAACACTATAACACCAAATGGACTTAATTATGGCCCTTGTGTTGACTTCGGGTCACATTGACTCGTTTTAAATTTTTGTTTTATATCAATAAATATGGGACGTAGAAATAAGCGCTGAAAATGTGTAGAAGAAAAATGTAAAAATTTAAAACGTTGGAAAAAGCAAAAACAAACGGGCGTCGAAAAAAAATTTTTTTTTTCAAGGTTGAAGGGAAGACTACACAAGGGTTATATGCTTTTTTTTGTTGTTGGGTCTGTTTGTAATGTTTTCAATTCAATTCAATTCAATTTTATTTATAGTATCAAATCATAACTAGAGTTATCTCGAGACACTTTACAGATAGAGTAGGTCTAGACCATACTCTATAATTTACAAAGATCCAACAATTCCAGTAATTCCCCCAAGAGCAAGCATTCAGTGCGACAGTGGCGAGGAAAAACTCCCTTTTAGGAAGAAAGCTCGGCCAGACCCAGGCTCTTCGTAGGCGGTGTCTGACGATGCCGGTTGGGGGTGTGATGAACAGTGGCAATAACAGTCACAATAAAGATAATGGAACAGTGACTAGAAATAGTAGTCGTAGTAGTTTATGTGTGTAGTAGCATGGCACAGCAGAGCATAGCTGGACGTAGCAGGATGCAGCAGGATGCAGCAGGGTGCAGCAGGACGCAGCAGGACACTGCAGGCCACGGCAGGGCACCGCAGAGCGTAGCAGGGTGTAGCATGGAGTGCAGCAGGATCCAAGGAAACATGCTGGACGAGAAAAAACATAAGGACTCTGGGAAATAGGCTCCCCAGAGCTAGGTTAGTATCAAGCATTTCTGGGACATGGATGCACACAAATGGAAAGAGAGAGGAGAGAGAAGCATTTTTATTATATTATTGATTATATGGTAAATGAATCTGACGACTACGAGGAGAGCCGGTGGGCCGGGTTAGGCGGACGCTGCAACTCCTCACTCCCTAACTATAAGCTTTATCGAAGAGGAGAGTTTTAAGTTTACTCTTAAATGTGGTGACGGTGTCTGCCTCCCGAACCCAGACTGGGAGCTGGTTCCACAGGAGAGGAGCCGGATAGCTAAAGGCTCTGGCTCCCAATCTACTTTTAGAGACTCTAGGAACCACGAGAGTGAAGTGCTCTAGTGGGACAATAAGGTACTATGAGCTCTTCAAGATATGGTGGTGCTTGACCATTTAGAGCTTTGTAGGTTAGAAGAAAGATTTTAAATTCAATCCTGGATTTTACAGGAAGCCAATGCAGAGAAGCTAATACAGGAGAAATATGATCTCTTTTCTTAGTTCTTGTCAGAACACACGCTGCAGCATTCTGGATCAGCTTAAGGGACTTATTTGGGCAACCTGATAATAAGGAATTACAATAGTCCAGCCTGGAAGTAACAAATGCATGGACTAGTTTTTCAGCATCGTTTTGAGACAGGATGTTCCTAATTTTGGCAATGTTTCGAAGGTGAAAAAAGGCTGTTCTTGAGGTTTGTTTTAAGTGGGCGTTAAAGGATATATCCTGATCAAAAATAACTTGATAACTAGATTTCTGATAGTACTGCTGGAGGCCAGGGCAATACAATCCAGGGTAGCTATATCTTTGGATAATGAGGTTCGGAGGTGTTTAGGGCCCAGCACAATAACTTCAGTTTTGTCTGAGTAACATCAGAAAATTGTAGGTCATCCATGATTTTATATCTTTGATGCATGCTTGAAGTTTGGCTAACTGACTGGTTTTGTCTGGCTTAATTGATATGGTATAATTGGGTGTCATCAGTGTAACAATGAAAGTTAATTGAGTGTTTCCTAATAATAATGCCTAGAGGAAGCATATATAAGGTGAATAGAATTGGTCCAAGCACTGAGCCTTGTGGAACGCCATGGCTAACTTTAGCGTGCCTGGAGGAATCGCTGTTAACATTAACAAATTGAGATCGATCAGATAAATAGGACTTAAACCAGCTTAGTGTGATTCCTTTAATGCCAACTAAGTGTTCCAGTCTCTGTAAGATGATGGTATGGTCAATAGTGTTGAATGCAGCACTAAGATCTAGTAAGACAAGTACATAGACAAGTCCTTTGTCTGAGGCAGTTCTGTGCTATGATGCATTCTAAATCCTGACTGAAAGTCCTCAAATAAACTATTGCTATGTAGAAAGTCACATAACTGATTGGCTAAAACCTCAGGATCAAGGGTGGGTTTTTTCAGAAGAGGTTTTATCACAGCTACTTTAAATGACTGCGGTACATAACCTGTTAATAAAGACATATTGATCATATCTAGTAATTAAGTGTTAACCATGGGTTTTGAAACCCACAAACCATAAATGTGACCATTTATTGATAGGTAAATCTAGGATCCCCCTTTAGATAATCTTACAATGGAAACGGGCCAAATAAACAAGGGTAATGTGAGTATTTTGTCCTTCTCGACTTGGAATTTGAGATGTGCTACCATTTCACATGGAACATGGAACAAGCTGATTCTTCAACAGGCTCCTCTACTCCACCTCATCTTCCTCACACCACCATAAAATGAACAACTGAAAAATGTTTTGTCATCTACCTTCATTTTACATGCAATACCTGTTACACACATTGTACTACAAATACAGATATTTCATCAGCAAATATGCAAAATATGTTTTCTTCCTTTGCAAAACACTACAATCAGTCCAGTGCAGTCATTTTATCATTCCAGATGGGAAACTTGATTTGCACTCAGGAGTGCAAGCTAACAAACCCATGTACAAATATACAAACACAATTTTACACAATACTACAGCAGCAATCTCTAAAAAAACCTCTAAATTACTTTATTACATTATTATGATGCTCAAGTGTTCCTTTTATATCTAATACATTTGTATTTTTATTTTACAGATTCAATTCCACCTCCAAATGTTTTTTTTAGGTTTTATTTTATTAATTGATGGCCTGCATGTCTTTGGACTGTGGGAGGAAACCAGAGCACCTGGAGAAAACCCACACAGACACAGGGAGAACATGCAAACTCAACACAGAAAGGCCTGCCTTCTGTTTGGTGACAGTGACCACCACTGCACCACCATGTCACCCTGCTAAATAAATAGAAATTATGAATATATTTCATATTCATGATTTATATTTATACATACATAACTGAACCTTCACTGTTCAGAAGGGATGAGGCACCCTGGGATGGCCGTTGCAGGTTGGCTGTAGCAGGCTGTAGGCACAGTCCCACAGGTCGCAGTTATAGTCTGTATTGCAGTTGGCATTCCCTGTGGTCGTCAGGATACCCATGGTAATAACCATAACGGCAGTGATTAAGCCAACATGCCAACACGTTTTCAGTGTACCTTTAGCACAGCGACGCCACCAGCTTCTGGTCTTAGCCTGAGCAGCTGGAGTCCCCTTGATGCTCTCTTCGCTCCACTCCTCAGGTGTAGTCTTGAGGAGGATCTCACCGCTCTGTTCCTCAGGTGTAATCTCGAGGAGGATCTCAACGCTCTGTTCCTTAGGTGTAATCTCGAGGAGGATCTCATCGCTCTGTTCCTCAGGTGTAATCTCGAGGAGGAGCTCATTGTTTTGCTCGTCAGGTGTAGTCTCAAGGAGGATTTCAGCGCTCTGTTCCTCAGGTGTAGTCTCAAGGAGGATCTCATCATTTTGCTCATCAGGTGAGTCTTTATTTTTAGCTACAATGCTATGTTCCTCTCGGAAATTCTCAACACCAGCTAGTATCTCTACCTCCTGCCTTGTCTCTAGCTGCTCTTTAAGATCAGAGATTGTTTGTTTTAAATTGCTTATTAGGTTGTTAAGCTCCTCTAAATCTTCATTCTTATAAGCAATTTGGTGGGATTGCTTAGTTATTATCTCATCCTTAATCCAGATGTTTTGCTCAGCATCCATTACTTGGTATTGAAGATCTTGCACATCTTTCTTCAGGTTTTCAATGTTCTCGTTTTGCTTCACTGTCAGGGACTCAAGTGGAGCCAGCTTCTTGGTGACGCTTTCATTCTGCTCCTTCATAAAGACTTCGTTTACCTGAGAACCATGCAGTGCTAGCCTCAATTTGTTTATCTCTGTCAGATATTGATCATTAGTCAGCTTCTGTAGGCTAATTTCCTCATCGTTATCCCTGTGTACTTTCTGAGCTTCTCTTACTTGATGTCGAAGATCATGCACTTCTTCAGACAGATGTTCAATCTTTACTAGATGTTTCTCTTTCAGAGATTCAAGGAGGGCCACCTCAGCACTCAGGCTCTGGTTCTTCTCAGTTAGGATTTTCTCTTTTTCCTGCAGATCATGAACTTCTGCCCACAAATTACTGTCCTCTGCCTGCATTTTGTCTGTGTGAGATTCAAGCCTGGCCAGTTCATCACTAATGGTCTTATTCTGCTTATTGAGAGAGTTCTCTCTTTCCTCTTGATCCTGCACTGTTGCCAACAGGTTTATGATCTTTGTCTGCAGTATCTTATCATTGTGTTCAAGTTGGGCCACCTTCTGTATAAGCTCATCTTTGTCTTGCTGAGCCTTCTTCTTTAGGCATTCAAGTTGAGCCGCACAAGGCTCGAAGTAATTCACGGCTTCCCTCAGACTGTTAATCTCTGCTTGGTTTGTCTCCTCTAGACATTCAAGTTGGGCCACTTTCCGAAAGAGCACATCTTTTTCTTGCTGAGCTTCCTTCAAACGAGGCTTAAATTCATTCAGCTCTTCCATCAGACGGTTAATCTCTGCTTGGTTTGTCTCCTCGAGACATTCCAATTGGACCGCACAAGGCTCTAAGATATTTACTGTTTCCGTCAGACGGTTAATCTCTGCTTGATTTGTTTCCTCCAGACATTCAAGTTGAGCAAGCCTCTGTAAGAGCACATCTTTTTCTTGCTGA
The DNA here is from genome assembly GCF_031162955.1 of Sander vitreus. Taxonomy (NCBI): domain Eukaryota; kingdom Metazoa; phylum Chordata; class Actinopteri; order Perciformes; family Percidae; genus Sander; species Sander vitreus. Next base: position 10,705,382 of record NC_135862.1, read on the forward strand.
GCCTCCTTTAAACGAGGGTTAAGGTCATTCACTCCATCTCTCAGACGGTTAATCGCTGCTTGGTTTATCTCCTCTAGACTTTCAAGTTGGGCAACCTTCTGTAAAAGCACATTTTTGTCTTGCTGAGCCTCCTTTAAACGCGGCTTGAGGTCATTGACTTCTTCTCTCAGACGGTTAATCTCTGCTTGGTTTGTCTGTTCTAAACATTCAAGTTGGGCCACATTCTGTAAGAGAACATCTTTGTCTTGCTGAGCCTCCTTTAAACTAGGTTTAAGGTAATTCACATCTTCCCTCAGACAGTTATTTGCTGCTTGGTTTGTCTCCTCTAGACATTCATGTTGGGCTGCACGAGGCTCTAAGATATTCACGGTTTCTGTCAGACGGTTAATCTCTGCTTGGTTTGTCTCCTCTAGACATTCAAATTGGGCAACCTTCTGCAAAAGCACATCTTTTTCTTGTTGAGCCTCCTTTAAACGAGGCTTAAGGTAGTTCACTTCTTCTTTCAGACGGTTAATCTCTGCTTGGTTTGTCTCCTCTAGACATTCAAGTTGGGCAACCTTCTGTAAGAGCACATCTTTTTCTTGCTGAGCCTCCTTTAAACGAGGCTTAAGGTCAGTTCAAATCTTCCCTCAGACAATTATTCTCTGCTTGGTTTGTCTCCTCTAGACATTCAGGTTGGGCCGCACAAGGCTCAAAGATATTCACGGTTTCCGTCAGACGGTTAATCGCTGCTTGGGTTTGTCTCCTCTAGACATTCAAGTTTGGCAACCTTCTGTAACTGCACATCTTTGTCTTGCTGAGCCTCCTTTAAACGCGGCCTAAGGTCATTCACTTCTTCTCTCAGATGGTTAATCTCTGCTTGGTTTGTTTCCTCCAGACATTCAAGTTGAGAAACCCTCTGTAAGAGCACATCTTTTTCTTGCTGAGCCTCCTTTAAACGAGGGTTAAGGTCATTCACTCCATCTCTCAGACGGTTAATCACTGCTTGGTTTGTCTCCTCTAGACATACAAGTTGGGCAACCTTCTGTAAAAGCACATTTTTGTCTTGCTGAGCCTCCTTTAAACGAGGCTTAAGGTAGTTCACTTCTTCTTTCAGACGGTTAATCTCTGCTTGGTTTGTCTGTTCTAAACATTCAAGTTGGGCCACATTCTGTAAGAGCACATCTTTGTCTTGCTGAGCCTCCTTTAAACTAGGTTTAAGGTTATTCACATCTTCCCTCAGACAGTTATTTGCTGCTTGGTTTGTCTCCTCTAGACATTCAAATTGGGCAACCTTCTGTAAAAGCACATCTTTTTCTTGCTGAGCCTCCTTTAAACAAGGCTTAAGGTAGTTCACTTCTTCTTTCAGACGGTTAATCTCTGCTTGGTTTGTCTCCTCTAGACATTCAAGTTGGGCCACATTCTGTAAGAGCACATATTTTTCTTGCTGAGCCTCCTTTAAAGTAGGTTTAAGGTAATTCACATCTTCCCTCAGACGGTTAATCACTGCTTGGTTTGTCTCCTTTAGACATTCAAGTTGGTCCAACAACTTAGCGGTCCTATTTTTATTCTTCTCAATCAAACCCAACTTTCCCTCTTTCAGCTTTCTTCGATAATTTTTCTCCCTGACTCTTTCTTCCCTTATTTCTCTTATCTCCAATTTAGGTATCTCCTTCACCCTGTCATCCTCAGTCCTGACATTGGGTAATGCCAGCCCCCGAGGTTTCTCAGGCACATACAGGAGATGTGATTTCTCAATCTCTGGACAGCACCGAGCGGTGTGGAAAATATCTTGAGACATCTTGTTACTCTTCCTAACTGCTTTCTTCATTTCTCTTAGATGTCCTCAAAACCCTTTGAATAACAGCTTGTTGTTTTACAGCTGAAATAAATTCTGAGTAGGCCTATAACGTCAGACCCAATCACAATGTTTGTTTCCAATAACAAAAGGGTAGAAATTTCCTGCATCCCGCACATACAATTTAACACTTTCACTAACATTAGGTTGGAGACCTAATTTACCTGTTGGGCCACAGACTAAAGAAAATGACAACACCTAAACTAGCAGTTAGTCTGACCAGTGGTGAGATGATGCTGTTTGTAAGGCTAGATTTGGTTTATCAAAGACTAGCCAAGCAACACAGGGCAGACCACCATGTTTAACTATAGCCTATATCTTCAAAGTTACAGTTATGGCTGAAAATTACAACAGCAATAAACAATTGTGCCTAGTTCACATATCTCTGCAATTTAAATGAACTGCCAACAACTGCTGTCAAGTGATGTTTGTGTAAGAGCGGTGACGCCATTCGTGATTTTTTACTTTGATCAGATGCCTTTGCATAGATATATATAGGCCTACATGTATATCTATGATGCCTTTGATAGTGATGTCATGACATTCTACGTGTCATAACATTCTATGCACACGCGCTTACCATAGAATGTTTTTAAAGACTCCTTCCTTAGCACCCAGGTGTTTAACATTGATGTAATGCATGGGGACAGACACAGGCCTAGCCGAAATTCAGAGTGCAGCTGGAGTCGTGGTGGTCCATGTGTTCATTACTCATGCAAATACTTGGGGAAATCTAGCAGACAGTGGATATTTTTCAACCCCACACAGACCTGAACTTTGTAGAGAACTATTTCTGGTTTGCAAATAACTTTTTTTTCGATGTTTTTTGTTTTCAGAAATGCTGAATCTCCTTAGATAAAAGGCTATTGAAAGTTATCGAACCTTCCAAAGAAACTGACATGCAGATTATGGGAAGTGTATGAAATTACAAATAATCTAAGATAGACACAATATATGCTAAATGACGAATAAAAGACAGATTTGCATTTGCTAGGGGGATTATATATATGTATATATATATATATATAATCTTATATATATATATATATATATATATATATATATTATCTTAACACCGCACAAGCTGTTACAGTTTAAAGTGCTTTTTGATTAGGAGAGTGTTGGATGCTACTGTTTGAACTCATTAAGGCAATGGTTTATTATTATATTATTTAGGCATGGTTTATTATCTGTTAATTTACATTCATGGATATGACATGTTGGCTAGCCTATTATGAAAATAAGAATAATCGTATAGCCTACTCATGAGTGTTTTTCTGTGCATTATTTTCAAAGGGACCAAATAATAGGCCTACATTCTTCCAAAGCAAGACAGAACTCTCATCAATATTCTCATAGGTTTTGACAGAAAATCTTCACAATTGGGCAATGCCAAAACAAAATAAATGCAAAACAGTTTCTGGACATCCATTACAGAAACTACAATTCACATCAAGTCTCTCTTAAATCATTTTTTAACATGGTTTCTATGAACAAATTACCTATGAAGGGCAGAAATGCGCCTTTGCTGCGTTTCTGCCGCAAATGTCATCAGAAGAAGAAGCGGGCTTACACTCACCTAAAGGATTATTAGGAACACCTGTTAAATTTCTCATTAATGCAATTATCTAATCAACCAATTACATGGCAGCTGCTTCAATGCATTTAGGGATGTGGTCCTGGTCAAGACAATCTCCTGAACTCCAAACTGAATGTCAGAATGGGAAAGAAAGGTGATCTAAGCAACTTTGCGCTTGGTATGGTTGTTTGTGCAAGACGGGCTGGTCTGAGTATTTCCCCATCTGCTCAGTTACTGGGTTTCTCACGCACAACCATTTCTAGGGTTTACAAAAAATGGTCTGAAAAAGGAAAAACATCTAGCATGCGGCAGTCCTGTGGGCGAAAATGCCTTGTTGATGCTAGAGGTCAGAGGAGAATGGGCTGACTGATTCAAGCTGATAGAAGATCAACTTTGACTCAAATAACCACTTGTTACAACCGAGGTATGCAGCAAAGCATTTGTGAAGCTACAACACGCACAACCTTGAGGCGGATGGGCTACACCAGCAGAAGACCCCACCGGGTACCACTCATCTCCACTAAAAATAGGAAAATGAGGCTACAATTTGCACGAGCTCACCAAAATTGGACAGTTGAAGACTGGAAAAATGTTGCCTGGTCTGATGAGTCTCGATTTCTGTTGAGACATTCAGATGGTAGAGTCAGAATTTGGCGTAAACAGAATATGAGAACATGGATCCGTAATGCCTTGTTACCACTTTGCAGGCTGGTGGTGGTGTATGGGCCAACATTTCTAAAGAATGCTTACAGCACCTCGAATCAATGCCACAAAGAATTAAGGCAGTTCTGAAGGCGAAAGGGGGTCAAACACTGTATATTAGTATGGTGTTCCTAATAATTCTTTTACGTGGGTGTATCCATGGCATGGGCCTATAGGAGGAGCAGCATACATCCATGCATAGGCTCGATGAAGCTGCGGTGACTCTGGTGCGCCGGAAGGAGGAGACAATTTCTCTACTCTGTCCTGATTGCACCGCACACAGCTACCTCGGTGCATTTTGTGTGCGCCTTCTCCTTTTTTTTTTTTTTTCTTCATTCATACAGGGAACCAAGGGGACTTCTACAACACCCTGCCGCCTTCTCGGCTTCCCCACAACCGGTCCTATTAACACAGCAACATCCTGGAGTAGTCGACGGCTTCATCCATGCATTGGAGTCCTTGGCCCCAGCGCACCGGCTCCGGCTTCAGCCATGTCGGACAGGAATGCAGCGGTTGGCGGCGGTGACAGAGCGAGAGGCGAACCGGCAGGTAATTGAAACAATACTAAAGCTATTCAACACTTTTGAATGTTTACACTAGGGTAACACCAACGTATGCGCGGCATAGAGATTTAGCGTTACCAGAAAAAGAGAAGCGCAGTGGTGTTTTTTTTTTGGCGATGTCTCACCGTTTGACCGTAACTATCCCAAAACTAGGTCAGTAGAGCAAACTCGCCCTCTATGCTGTTTATGTAACACTGCACGACGTTGTTTGTCATATCGCCAGCGTGCAAAATATATGACCAACGTTTTATCTCGGCTTATCATAACGTTAGCTAGCTACTGTACATCTACAGTGTAGTAGTGCTTGCTAATGTCAACCTAAAGGACTGAACCACACAAATGTTAGCTTAGCAATGGTAGCGAGGCCTGTTTACCAGGGGTTCACGTCAACCGAGTCTGTTGTTAGAGGTGGTTTTACAGCCCATGACAGTTTGTCACTGTAGATATTATTTTTTTTTTTTTTTACACTTTGACGTCCTATGCTTGTCAAACCAGCATTAATTCGTGGTGCTGTTTAGGCCCAAATAACGTTAAATAAATAACGCTATATGGTCGCTCGACCCAACGGTCTAATGTGTAACGTTAACGTTAAGCTTGGACGAAGCAGGCTTTGCTGTTAGTTAGCTAGCTAGCTAGCTGTACCATGTTCATGGTCTTTTTAGGGACTGTACGTCTCTGCATGTCAACAATCTACTCGGCTGCACTTTAATTCGAATAACTTAAAGCAATAAGTCAAAGTCCAACTTCACTTAAATACTTTCACCTCACATGAAACACGAGTTGTCAGTAACAGTCATAGTGTCAGTAACGTTATACTGTAGTGTCCCTGTTTTGTTTTTTTTTAACCGTAAACTGCTGAATGATCATTTTTTTTAGCTTTGACGTTACCGGAAACCTCAGCTACCACAGGGCTCAAACTGCAATGGGCTTTAGGTTTTCAAGATATTAATTAATTAATTAATTAATTTATTAATTAATTGGATTAATTAATTAATTATTAATTATAAAAAAAAGTTAAAATGAGGCATATTGGCCAAAAATGTCAGGTTCTGTATTTTGCATTGTTAAGACAATGCCTTTTCACTTTTGTAGGCTCAATGGTGTTGCATGGTAAAGTTACATAAAATAGACACATCAAGATCAAACAGGATAATTAACTTTAGTTAAGTTATTGCACAAATAGTCACTCTTTAGACATAAACAGCCTATTGTATTTGTATCTATCAGGGACTGGCTGATAAAGCTGGAATCAATAAAGGAGTTTTTTAAAGATCAAGTTCAACAACTGTACAATGCATTATTATAAATAACACACTTCCAACTGAAAGTTTTGTTTCGTAGTTTTAAGTTTATGGAGACTGCTGAGATACTTGACAGAATGTTAGTTCCAGTGCAATAAATGTTTTTGTCAAATGTACAGGCTCCATTATAATGTCAAATTGCTACTAAACATTGTTTCTGAACAGACAATGCTGGTTAGGGTTACTGATTACACCAATTTAAAGCAGTGGTCTTTCCTCAGAGATACAAGATTGGTGCTTTTTAGTAATCTTTTAACAAACTGTAAAAAAAAAAATGTAAACAGCCTTTATTGTATTACATTTCTGCGTAGAAAAATCAATTGCAACGATTACCAAAACCTTCAATTGACAAATCGATTTGTTGTTTTAGCTCTAGAGGATATTCCATTTTAGTTGGCTTTGAACCTAAAAAGTTGCCGCCACTTTTGAAAGCATCTACTGTATCTACTAGAGAAGCATTTTGGGCATGTTTATTGAAATGCTCAGTCAGAATGCTGCAGTGGACCTTTCACTGTAACCATATGTAACTAGTACTATCTAGAAGATCTTATTTTCAAGTAGTTTCCAACACAAATAATCCTATACATTTCTGAAAATAACTGTCTACTGAAAAGAATATTCAAGTCCTCTCTCTTCCTTGTCCATATACAGCTTGCTTTTTCCATAGAATATTTTCTCTGCCTGACAACACATCAATTGGTATTAAATTAGCATGCAGTTAACTGTGTGTTATAAGACAAATGTTTTTATGGTGACTTGAGTGTTAACAAATAGCGATTGTGTTGGCATCCATCAAAGACTTAAAGACAAAAACTTACTGGGCAGGTCCCAGCAAGGTGTGTGTGTGTGTGTGTGTGTGTGTGTGTGTGTGTGTGTGTGTGTGTATCAGAAGTATGATGGCACAGGGTAGTTCATGACCTAGTTTGATTTTATAGTTTATCGCTGTTGCATAAATACCTTGAATAATTTTATAATTAACTTGAAAGTTTTACATGGTAAATCAGTTGTCATCTTCTCGTGATGCTGTTACTGTGTGACACTGGGAAATACAGTACAGCTCGTGAGGTTATGAGCAAGTTAATGAACACGTGACAACAGCAGAGAGGGATTATGGGAGTTGGCAGAGGGAGGTCTGTATGGCCTGATGTCCAGTCATTTAGTTGCCCTCACTTTAGCCCTGTAATCCAACAGATCTTGACATGGGGTGCGGGATTAAAAATCAGGTCGTTGATCTGTTAATGGCTCTTTGGGTCATAGGGTCTGTGGAACAGAGTGGATAATGGGAGCCATGGATATCAACCGCATTAGGTGAGTCTCGTGCAGTTCTCACGAGTTTCTCTCCCACATGTACGCTAACATACTTCTGACGCCATGACTAAATCACAGTCATTAAGGCAGCTCCACATTTTACCAGAATAGACAATTTGCTGCAGAGATATACTGTAAAGAGGGAGGCAGTAGAGCTGCACTATCTTGGCTTAGTCTCTGAACAGCTCTTCCACAGCAGCTTCGGCCTAAAGTGCTCATATTATGGTCATTTTCAGGTTCATAATTGTATTTAGAGGTTGTACCAGAATAGGTTTACATGGTTTAATTTTCAAAAAACACAATTGTTTTGTTGTACTGCATATTGCTGCAGCTCCTCTTTTCACCCTTTGTGTTAACCCTTGTGTAGTCTTCCCGTCAACCTTGAAAAAAACACTTTTTTTCCCCCGATGTTTTTGACGCCTTTTTTTTTTCCACGGTTTGTTTTTGCTTTTTCCAATGTTTTTAAATTGTTAAATTTTTCTTCTACACATTTTCAGCGCTTATTTCTACGTCCCATATTTTCTGATATAAAACAAAAATTGAAAACCCGAAAATTTGACCCGACGTCAACACAAGGGTTAAGCTCTCTATTTTAGCTATCGAGTGAGCATCACACTTCTATTCCATCTTTGTTGGGAGTCGCACATGCGCAACAGCACCCAGTTAAGGACTACCAGCCAGTCAGAAGCAGAGTATGAGGGTGTGCCACGCTAGCAGCTAGGCGAGCATTATAACGTGTGTTACAAAGTGACGCATGTTCGTCACAGAAGTAAAGGATGGACTACAATAGAGCTGTTTGGAGCAGTTTGTGAACAGTGGTTTTTGGGTTGGACTTTAGGCTTTTTCATTTTATAAACCTATTACATGCACAAAAAAGATATAACATGATAAAGGAAAGGGGGGGGGAAGCATAATATGAGCACTTTAAATAATCTCTTATAGCACGTGCCCTCATCCATTCAAATAAAGACATCTGTGGGCAAGCAACAAAATTCAGGCATTGGCAGCATGCAAGTTCATGGCTGACTGATGGATTGTTTTTAGCTGGGGTGAGATGTAGGGCTGCAATGATTAGTTGAATAATCCGTTGTGCTTTTCCATGCCATGGAGAGTATCTGTACAATTTCACTGATTTACACTCCTTCAGAAAAATCACCTGCTGTGGTCTATGGCTGGAATGATTAAGTCTCCATGGCACATGAGAAGAGACCCTGGATTAGTCGGTAAACAAAGCTAATTGTAAAAAATAATTTATTGATGAATACTAAACAAGTGGGTGACAGTCATATGGGCAGTGGTGGCCTAATGGTTAAGCGAGCTTGTGACCAGGAGGTCGTCGGTTCAATCCCCAAAGTGAAAGAGCAGCGCTTGTCCCTCCCTCATTACCACCACTGAGGTGCCCTTGAGCAAGGCCCTTAACCCCAACCGCTCCAGTGGAGCTGTTCAGACTGTGGTTGTACTGGGCAGCTTCCAGGTATGAATGTGGAACTGTGTGAATGTGACAGGTCGTCGTTGCAAATGAGAATTGGTTCTCAATCAACTTACCTGGATAAATAAAGGTTAAATAAAAAAATGTAAGGATTTGCTTTTTAAATTTTCATATTTTGGTTACTTATGGTTGTTTTGGTTGCTCACAGAAAATAGCAAAGTGATATCACTTTCTGGTCTCATGTGATTGACATTTTTTAGGCAATATGAGAAAACATTTTAAATTGCAGCAAATGAGTAACAAATAGAGAGCCAATGTCACTACCCACCAGTATAGTAAATAATAAATATCTTTTGATTAATTCATTGATTTTAGACTGCTGGTCGGACAAAACAAGCAATTTGACAACATTACCTTAGACTCTGGGACATTGTGATGATGATTTTGTACTTGTACTATTATAATAAATAATCAGATTGTTAGATTAGCTGATAGGTAAATGATAATTTTGGTTGCAACACTAATTGAACATTGCCAAGATGTATTGGACCTAGGGGGATATGGCCAAAATCTTTTATCCTGATATTGGTCATTTAATATCTCGACAACGATACAGCATGTTTTCTGGCACTTCATTAAATACATAGCCTAGTTTATATGAAATAACCACATGGTAAAGCCTATTTTGAAATATTCCACACTCCATGTTAGCAAAACGGCGCCTCTATGGTTTGTACCAGCTTCACTCCAATGTTCAAGGATCAGAACATAAAGCGTTGTCCAAATGATGTAAATATTTCCAGCTGCTGTTTTTTGACATCGAGATATAAACCATATAGAATACAACAGACATTTTTATATTGCTTTGACTATCTCTCTCTCTATCTCTCTATCTCTCTATCTCTCTCTCCCTCCTCAACAATGCTGGTATAGCCTGTCGCTGATGTTACACAGCTATACTACAACAACCAGTTCTGTCCATGACATTGCTCTGAGGCTGATCATGTGCGTTTGGGCTCCACGAGCTGGTAGGGATTCCATACATTGACCGTAGTTATAAGGAGCCAGTCACTCCTAATCTTTAAGGTGACCCTACTTTAATTATAAAGGTCAATCATTACATTTAGAGAATATCAGCTACTTAACACTAGATTCTTAACAACTGGAAGATTTTTAGACGAATATGGGTGTTAGGGTATTAGATAGGAAAAAAAATATTAGTGCTGTCAGTTAAACGCGTTCTTAACGGCGTTAACGCAAACCCATTTTAACGGCGTCATTTTTATTTATTTTTTTTTTATGGCGAGAGTAACGTTCTTTTTGGCCTAGTAAACTTTGTCGTTTTTTTTTCACATGCTTTTGCAACAACTAGTAACGTTAGAAAAACTACAACACCACACCGGATCTAGCTAGACCGGAAACAAAACGGGCATGCCGGCCAAAGAGTAGTAGGCTAATGTTACATTTTGAGTGGATGGCGAGCACGAGACGCCGAAATGGATGCCAATAAGATTATAAGTGGAAAGTTTACTTTTCAAAAGTTGCCAAATGGTTCCATTGACAAGACCAAAGTGATCTGTGTGTTTTGTCATTGTGAACTGAGCTATCACCGCAGCACGTCCAGTCTGAAATACCACTTGAGACCAAGCACACAGCTGATGCCAATTCTCCGCCCCCTCGTCAAAGCCGTTACGTTGTGTGAGAGATTATTTGCTCCAAGTAAGAATGTTGGTGTGAAATTGAACACTGTTGTATGCCAATGTTGTTTTCAGAAAAAAAACATTCGCACAAAGTAAGCTGATCCACTTTTCCATGTTAAGAGCATTAAAATGAGAAGAAATAATGTGACAAAAAGAAATCAAGGGACATTTAGAATAGATAAAAATGTGCGATTAATTGCGAGTTAACTGACATTAATGCGATTTAAATATTTTAATCGTTTGACAGCACTAAAAAATATACAAAAAAGCTCTACTACTTTAATTGCTGACACAATACAGAAGTGTGAATGAGGTTTATCTTTGTAATAATCCCACATCTTTGTACTCCAATGATTAATGCAAACAATCCTGACACATTACCAATGTTACCAATCCTAGGAAACAGTTAGGGATATATATATATATATATATATATATATATATATATATATATATATATATATATATATATATATATATATATATATATATATATACACACACACACAAATACAATAGTGTTCAAATTAATTTCTTAAAATGAATTGGAAAGGAAGCTGCTGTTGCTATTTCCCCATACTTTTGTGGCAGTTTTGTTCATAATCTTCATAATTTCTGTTTATCCCAGTATGAACAGATAAGAGTTCCGTCTCCTCTTTAATTACACTCTTCCTGCTACTATGTAGACTGATATGGGGTCATTTTAAATTAGTGTTGTGACAGATGCAGTCCATAAGAAACTGCTCAACAAGGCTGTTTGGGAACTCCTAATAAGAACATTGTAATAATGTTTGGGTCGACTCATCCGAGACAGTGCAATCTGTCAGATTTATAGCATGAAGTGCAGTAGTGCCACAGAGTGTATCAATGAGTCCTTAGCCCTTACAAGCAGTTACAACTCATTGTGTCTTGTGTGTTTCAGAAGATGTGCTGGTTGAGGAGAACCAAAGTGGTTCTGTGTCTTTGCCCAGCCTGATGACCCCCTCCTCAGCTGCTTGCATGTACTTGAGCATGGAGATGCCCCGGAAGCGCAAGGGCAGCTTGGACAACCAGTAAGTAGTGTGATTGCTTTAATTTGGCTTACACAAAATCTCTAAAATCCAGTTACCTAAATTGTTGCTAGCTGCTATTGATAGTCATGAGTTTTTTTCCTAGGGATACAAAATCTTCTTCCATCCCTGACGCAGATATGGAAGACGACCAAAACAGGTAGCGTGTGCTGATTAAGGACATTTCAGTGCTGACCTGTTTATTCTGTGCTATTTTGCATTTGCGTATTGTTGCTTGGCATACATACTGTATATCCATACGTTGTATCCTGTAACGGTAACATTTACCACTGGTGTTATTGAAGTACTCCATCTGTGTATCTGTCATTCTACATTTAAATGTTTTTCTGCTGTACAGGTCAGATGGAGAGGACCAAAATGTCAAAATTAAATGCTTCAGGTAGGCTATATTTGACACCTCCACATTTATAACATTTCAGTGTTCTTATTATATCTTAAAATGTCCATTGTCCTCTAAAATTTAAAAGATGCTACATTTGACGGATGCAGATGATCTGTAAAGTGAAAGGAGGAACCCCCCTTGAATTTTCTAAATTGTTTATTATTTAATGTCTCTGCAGGGAACCGCACAGCCAAATTGAGAAGAGAAGACGGGACAAAATGAACAATCTCATTGACGAACTATCAGCCATGATCCCTACCTGTAACCCCGTGTCCCGTAAGCTGGACAAACTCACTGTGCTCAGAATGGCCGTGCAGCACCTCAAATCTCTCAAAGGTAACATGTTAAAAATAATTTACCCTGACTTTGACACCACTAATGCATTCAGTTGCTTAAGAGAAAGTTCTGGTTTATTGCAACTTAGGTTTTATTTGTTTAAGTTTTGGCCATAATTTTTATCGGCCATGATAACCTTGGACTCTCCAGTACAAAGTTACATCCAGCAGAAAACATCCAATCAGGCAAGAGACTAGCAGTCAGAAAATCAGACAAACTGTTTATTCAGACTATGTAAGCACTTTATTAAGAGGTAAAATTCAACGTGAGCACACGAAAAAAATACGAACAGGAAAACTACGGAAAATTTAAGTTGAAAGAGGAAGTAGCTCTGTAAAGTGGCTGACCGTTTTGGTAATCATTTGACCATTTTCCTTCATTTTCTTTTACACATACGTTTGACTAACCCGAGGGGTTATACAAAACCTCTCCTAATCGCAATACTGCACGTGTTCCTGTCCCGTCTTGACTTGGTTTTTAGCTATTTGATCATGTTCCCAGATCTCAGTAGTCAACTTAGTGAGTACTATGTTGTTGCTGATGGAGATGTAGTTTACGGCCTAAACTCAAATAATTATTTATTTATTTAGATAGTCTCATATTGGACTGGCTATGTAACATTTTTGTCTGTTTTCAGGTTCAGCAAGTTCTTTTTCTGAAGCCAACTACAAACCGTCATTCCTTCCCAACGAGGAGCTCAAACACCTTGTCCTCAAGGTAAACCAACCATTGACAAAGGCAACTGAAATTGCAGTGAAATACATCTGTCGTCATTTGAGGATGTTTCAAACGTTTCATTCAAAAGCTACCATCAGGCTATAATGTTAAGCTAGTAACGTAATGCCTGTGCTATACTGTAGGTTCTGTTCATATGAAACTACATACAAAAAACACCAAATTATCAAGAGAGATCATCAAAATTCTTATACATGCATTCATTTTCAGATGTAATCACTGTGTATCACCATTGTAATTGATGCACTGAATTTCCATGAAAATAATTGAAATGTTACTGTTCAGTTTAAAAACTATAAATAAATAAAAAAACTCAACTCAATGGACTCTTACTTTTGTCTTGACCATGTCGTCATATTGGATCCCCCTATTTCCCTCCCATGTTTTTTTTTTGTTGTTGTGCAGGCTGCAGATGGGTTCCTGTTTGTAGTGGGCTGTGATCGTGGGAAGATAGTTTTTGTCTCAGAATCCATCACGAAGATATTAAATTATAGTCGGGTAACGCTTTTACATTTGTTACTGTGTCAGCAGCATCTTTGTTAATGGTGATACCCCGAACACACCAGATGGATTGGATTGCGTTGTCTTGGCACCAATGGTACCCACCAACGCATGTGTGAGACCATATTTGACGCACAGATTCCACAGAATTACGCTTAAAATAAATACAAAATTGATTGGTTATATTTGCATTATGACATCAGTATGTCTTTACTTTATTTCATGTAAGTTAAATATATTAATCCAAAAATGAAGTGGATTGTTTTTTTTGTTTTTTTTAGATGATTTTACAGATTAATAACAAATTCTAGAATTTAAATTATTCTGGTTCATGTGAGATCCTAAAGCTGCCTACGCATGATCCACGGTAAAACCGCTCTGCGCTGGCTGTGCTATGGGAAGAGCGGTGCTGCTGAGCACTACGCTCAAAGTTCAAATTATTTAAACTTTGTCCTCGTGGCTGCTGATCTTTTCAAGGCGCAACCAATTCCAGAACGAATACCTGCGCTTTGCCTCTCTGCTCTGCGCCGTACCTCGCGGTTTTACCACAGATCATGTGTAGGCTTGATAGATCTTTTTGGTTTTAAAATTATTTTTTTTTAAAAAAGCCTAATTACTATCAAAACATTTGTTGTGCATTGGATCAGTGTAATGTAAATATACTAGAGGAAAAAGGCATTCTTAAGCTGTCCCTCAACAAAGCTCTGATTGCTCCTTTGCTTGTTCTTAGATAAATCTAAATTGGCTCCATCTCTGCTCCACACAGCATCTGGTGTGCTCTGGGGGCAACATTCCACAATCAATGTACTTTGTTCAATTTGTTATTTGTCAGCAGGAGATGCCTTAGATGCAGAATGGTTTTGACATTTCTTTTTTATTAGCATGGGAACTGTTTGTCAGTTTGAAATGCTGTATGTTCTTCCTACAGGCAGAGCTGATTGGACAGAGCCTGTTTGATTACATACACCCAAAGGACATGGGAAAAGTGAAGGAGCAGCTGTCCGCTTCTGAATTATACCCTCGTGAACGGCTAATAGATGCTAAAAGTAATGCAATTATTTGTGTGTGTGTGTGTGTGTGTGTGTGTGAGAAAGACAGCTCATTTTAACACTCCTGTCATGTCTCCAGCCGGTCTGCAGGTCCAGGCTGACCTCCCAGTCGGTGCAGCGCGGCTGTGTTCGGGCGCACGCCGCTCATTCTTCTGCCGAATGAAGTACAACAAAATTTCTATTAAGGTGGAGGAGAAGGAATTCCAAGCCAGCACCTCCAAAAAGAGAGGTGGGAAAATGATCCAATGGATTATCCAACTCATCACTTATGAACATTCAGGGTTTGAATTTATTTGGTTTCATATATAACAGCTAATAGAATATTTATCAGGTAGGCTTCCATTCACGTAAAGTATTGTTGGAAAGCAGAGGTTTTCAAACTGAGGGAGAGACCATAACTCAAACCTTTCCAAAATATGCAATGTCCATAGTGAATAAAAAGCCACAAATCCACTTAGAAATCATAGAAAGAGATGCTCTTTATAATTCCAGATCTTGCTTAATAATCTTCACATTTTTAAAGTTTTCTTCGGTAGCAAAGTAATTCAGTGAAAGTTGTCTGTATATCAACGGGTACATTGCAAAGGAAGTGCTCATAGCTTTTTCAGCACACGTTTATTGGGGCCAGTTTGCCAAAATGGAAACAAATATTGGCGGCAAAAAAAAAAAATTGGGATCAATTTGTTGCATGCAGTAACTCCCTGAATCCATTGCAACACTTTGGGCTTACCAGTTCTGTCCAGAGTTTTCCGCCACCCCATGACCCAACTCCCCACCAGATGGTGATCGGTTGACCCAAGTATACAAAACATGCGGCCTCAGATGATAGGGTTACAAAATCTATCATTGACCTTTTGACCTAGGGTGCTCTGGTACCAGGTACATTCATCAGCATCCCTATGTTCGAACATGGTGTTTGTTATAGACAATCCATGACTAGCACAGAAGTCTAACAACGAACGACCGCTCATGGTTTAAATCAGGGAGGCCGTGCCTCCCAATCACGTCTCTCCAGGTGTCTCCATCATTGCCCACGTGCTGTTAATAATGATGGAATTAGATATTTTTGACATTACTAGGGGTCAGAATGTCCCAGATATCTCGGTTTTGTGTGCGACGGTGTCAGACTTTAAAAACCTCTGGTTTAAATGAATATATTTATTTATTTTTGTGATTTTATTTGCATGTGCCTACAGAGTCGCAGAAGTACTGCACGGTCCACTGTACAGGCTACATGCGCAGCTGGCCTACCAGTCATTTGGAAGTGGATGGGGACGGGGAGCCAGACAAGCAGGATAGCTCCTACTACAGCTGCCTGGTGGCGGTGGGACGCATCCACTCCCACTCATCTCCCCAGGTTAATGGAGAGGTCCGAGTTAAACCCATAGAGTTCATCACACGCTTTGCCATGGATGGAAAATTCACCTTTGTCGATCAAAGGTAGAATTGAATTTGAATAAGGGGGTGGTAGAGGGTTGTTGTTGTTTTTTGATGCATGACTTTGTTAGTATAATTCCATTCCATTGACATTTCTAACATCTTTGATACTGATCAACAGTAAAGATGTCATATTGTATACAGTATTCTAAATAGTACAGTAGTTGTTTAAAAGAAATTCATACTAACATGATACAATGTACTCTTCAAACACTTAACTTTGCTGCCCCCCGAAGAGCGACAACTATTCTTGGTTATCTTCCCCAAGAATTGCTTGGGACATCATGCTATGAGTACTTCCATCAAGACGACTTACCACATTTAGCTGACAGACATCGAAAAGGTAAATGATATTTTTGCCTCGGAATCTTTATTATGTACGCCTCTTTAGATGACATTTTAATTACTGGTACAGTTGCAGTGTTGAAGCACAGGTCAATCTCTTACTGAATTTCTGTACATCTTGATATGTTTATTCAACTATGTTGCAAAATCGCAATGGGTTCCCCATATTTTATGTCCGCTCTTCCGTCCTGTGACTATAGTGTTCTCAGCCCTAAACGGATGATGCGTTTCCACTGTTTAGACCTCTAACTTCCTCCTCCTTACTGTTTTTCTTCCACAGTGCTGCGGAGTAAAGACAAAATAGACACAGACTGCTATAAGTTCAAAACTAAATTTGGCTCCTTTGTCACTCTGCAAAGTCAGTGGTTTAGTTTTGTCAATCCCTGGACCAAAGAAGTAGAATACATAGTGTCAACTAACACAGTTATATCGTGAGTACATGCTTCACTCTCTTTGTGCATTACCTAGATACTTTTGTACCTGAGGTAGACACGCAGTATATTAATCTGAGCTTCACCTGTTTTCTCATCCCACGACAAGGTATGATCCCAGTCGAACCAGTCGGTCGGAAGTCAAGTCTGAACTGTCAAGCAATTCCAAGACTTCTGAAGGTAAGTTAGTCTGAGATGTGTAGCCATAGCACACTTTAAAGCACATGTCTGTTCCTTTCACTCCATAACTTTTTTGATTGACTTTTTTTGTTAGATGATGGCAACAAGTCCCTTCAAGTTATACTAGGCATCTCCACCACACCTGGAGCTATGATTTACGCTGGAAGCATAGGGACCCAGATCGCCAATGAACTGCTGGATTTCAACAGGTGTGGCCTCACAACAGAGAAAGTCCTCTTTACTTTTTGTAAGAGGGACAGAGATAACTAAATCTGACAATTGCAAAGAGAGCAATTCAGTATTTTATTTATTTTTTTTAGCTATGATTGCTTTGCCTATCTTGAAGTTGATCTGTGTTGCTTCAGGATGAACTCATCATCTTCCAGTGGCAGCATCAGCCCGTTCAGTCTACCACAGGATAAGTGTCCACAAACTCACAATCAAATCAGCAACAATGTAAGTCGGTGTACTTGCATATCTTTGTTTATCAGTGCATCTGTCTACAGTGTAGACTGGGTAAACCCAGCCCGATCTGCCGGCGATTTGATTTCGCCCTGCAGCTCAGGCTGGAAACCTGTACGTTTTATCTATCCTGCTTCTGTTACAAATTTGCGGGAACCGATGACAAACTGGCTTATCCACCTGGCGCGCTATTAGCGGGTTTAACACACAATAGAGAAGCGATCAAGCAGCTTTTTGTTTACATTCAACAAGGCAGCCACTGAAGAACAGCAACCCGTTGATGCCGCTGTCGCCACTACGTCAACCGGATCGTTGGTCTGATTTGGTTGAAGGACTATCCAATTGTGTACAGACTCATTTGAACCATGCCCGTTGATCACGCCTCTTGTGCAGTAGAAAATACAGAGCAGACTCCCCAGACTAATGTTCAATCTTAAAAGATTGAGCTTGGTCTGGTGATAGCCAGACTATCTACAGTCATTAATGGGGTGGAAAAGTCCACAAACTCCTATTCACAAAACTGCATGAGGTTTTTATAAGACCAGGCCAGTCCAAAGTGGCTAAGTGTAATTTAAGAAAAAAGTTTAATTCACTAGGTTTTCAACCTGGGCGTCCCGACCCCCACTAGGGGTCGCCAAAGCTTCACGGGGGGGGGTCGCAAGGCCTTCTTGATTGTAAGGGGTTGGCCTATACCTCAGCATTTTATTTATTATGTGAAGAAAACTAAATTCAGTTATTTTAAAAGTTTGAATTATTATTTAATATAAATGATATAAATTTGGGATAAGTGCACAGTCAAGACCTTAACATAAGCTATATTCATAGAGCCTTCCCTCTCTGCCTCATCCCTGCATTAGAAAAGTATGCAGTCAAAACAACCAAAGAGCGCATGGAACGATGGACAGTCGTCAGGGAAAAGAAAACACTGAATTTG